>NW_015090999.1:2270388-2279481 GCF_001431845.1 Calidris pugnax | reverse complement strand
TTTTTTTTTTTTTTTTTTTTTTCCTGTAATGCAGGGAGAACAGTCTTAACTGAAAGTTTAGACAAATTTGTCATCACTTAACAATCTGAATCAGAAATACAGAGCAAGTATAATAGTGGCCCATACACAATATTTGAAGAGCAGTAAAAATGTGTATTTACTTGTATTTTCTCATCTGCTGCTATTTGATTTGTAAATTAGCTCTTGGTTTTAAAAAAGAAAATGAAGAGGAGAAAAGTTATTTAAATACACTATATTCTTTTTTCTGTTAATGGGATTTTTTTCCTTGATGTGATGAAAATAACAGTTTCATTGTCATTGCCAAAGGAGAATGTTATTAGCATGGCAAAATAACACACATACACAAGAGTTGTGCACTATAGCCAGTAGCCAGTTTAATCTTCTTCCTTTCTGTTTTGTTTTTTTTTTCCAGTGGCTTTGTACCAATAGCAGAGAAATGACTGACTTCTCTTGCATTTCAAATCTTCAAAGCTCATCAAATACAGAATCTTGGTGGAAGCACATGCTGTGCTAGTTTAAGTCTTCTTTTTTCCCTTGCTTTTGTCAGAAAGATATTTGGGGTTATTTCAGCTATACTCCATATGTCTTTTTATAAAAAGTATACTATATTACAACAGGAAGTGGAAAATTTGATCAAAGACAGGTCTTTCTGGATGTCATTTCTGATACGCCTCACTCTAAGTTTCTGACAGAGGTCACTTTTCAGTGGAAGTCAAGTATATCAGCTTTTAAAAGAAAATGTACAGATACAGCTTGGGCAGAGAACGGGTTGAGAGCAGCCTTGAGGAGAGGGACTTGGGGCTGTTGGTTGATAAGAAGCTCAATATGAGCTGGAAATGTGTGCACACAGACCAGAAAGCCAACTGCATTCTGGCCTGCATCAAAAGAAATGTGGCCAGCATGACGGAATTGATTCTACCCCTCTACTCCGCTCTGGTGAGACCCCATCTGGAGTACTTCATCCAGCTGTGGGCCCTCAACATAAAGCAGCCATGGACCTGTTTGAGCGTGTCCAGAGGAGGTCTATGAAAATGATCAGAGGGCTGGAGCACCTCTTCTATGAAGACAGGCTGAGTGAGTTGGGGTTGTTTGGCCTGGAGAAGAGACAGCTCCTGGAAGACCTTATAGCAGCCTTCCAGAACCTAAAAGGGCAAGACCTTATAGCAGCAGCCTTCCAGTACCTAAAAGGGGTGTAGGAGAAATGGGGAGGGACTCTTTATCAGGGAATGTTTATATAGGATGAGGGGTAATGTTTTTAAACTGAAAGAGAGTAGATTTAGATTACATTTTTAATGGTAATGTTTATATAGTGTCTAATGTTACTTGTATTATAATACTTCTTCTATTATTTCAACTGTTTACCTAATATTACTCTTCTATTATTTCAACTGTTTACCTAATATTTAATAATTTCAAAGAGACATTACTACCTTAGTTCACATAAGTTCACATCAGAATCTTCCGTGATTAAAAGAAACTTTTTTAGATCACTCTCATTCTAATGAAATTTGAAATCCCTTTTATCACATTCTCATAAGTGGCTAAGGTTTCTTAAAAAAAAAAAAAAAAAAGGCCCAATAGATGGCCCAATGGACTAGGCTCGATGACATCTGAGACACCCCGCAGTGTTTCAGATATTCAGTCAAGTTGTAGCAGATATGGCACAAAACCTACAGGAGACTGGCATTGCCTTGGGGAGGCAGGTGAAGAACAGATGGGAGGCATTGAATCAAGTCCATTCAGTTAACATGTAAATAAACATTTGATACATATAGCATAAAATGTGTCAGTAGCTTCACTGTAGAAACCTGGAAAATTGTAAGGACTGATTATTCAAGTTATGAGTTTTTCTAAGTACAAGATGTCTTCAGTTCCCTCTCAACAGATCTGAAGTAACTTAAGACCTTATCACTATATGCATTTTTTTCAAACATAAATGTGATTTCAGTGCATGCAACATATCCTTCGTATATGTGATCCTTGTACCTATGCTCTGTACTCATATAATGAGTAGGAGCTGCTCTGTTTCCAGGATAAACAAGTATGTTAATATGCTGAATGACTACCGAACAATTAAGTACACCCAGAATAATACTACGTTGATTCTTGCTTAAATTCTAAGTTTTGATAGAGTATCAACAAGTTCATTATTATATTCCGGAAAACAAAAATGTCCTAGCAAGTCAAACTGTAAATGGACAAAATTGCCTGTAGTTCCTTTAAAACACTTAAAAAGAGAGTAGTGCCTCAAAAATGGCAGTGAAATTGTCAAGATTTTAAATTAACTTTTTGAATTAATCTGTATTATGAAAGACAGTAAGAGTATTTCTACTACTAGGGTAGTTCTGATGGTAAATTAGGGGGAATCAGCTGAAGAAGTAGTAAAACATCAGACAGGGCAGCAGCCACATACTGAAAGTATGAAGGAAGTATAATTCAAAGCAAATCATATTTTAATGGAAACCCAATTGCTTGTGCAAGATACAGGCATTTGCATAATGAATTATTATTTGTATGAATTTTTTTTAGGTCAGTTCACATTTTGTTTGTTGTTAAAACCTCATAAGGCACTAAATAAACTTCTTATATATGTAATACAAGCTGTCTGTACATACATGAGACACATCCAATAACTCTTCATTTTATCTCTGTTGTTTTAAACAAAATAAAAAGCATAATTCCTAATAAAATTTTCATCCCAGTTATATCAGTTCTTAGAACTTTTCCCACAAATACTATTTATCTCTGCCCTGAAGTTTCTGTTCTCTTTAATCTGTGTTTTTAAGCAATCTTTCTCTTTTTGGATCGACAAGAACAGATGAACATAAGCTTTCTTGTCAAACTAAAATTTACACGATTAGGAAAACATTTGAAAAGGGATATCACTTATTTTTTCCCTTTTTTTCAGGATTTTTATGGGACTGTAATGTAACATTCTTCCCTTTCAAGGCAACTAATAACAAAGACAAGTTCTGGATCATAAAATATACCTGTATAGTATATATGCAAGGAACAGATATACTGTTGAGGATTTCAAAACCAAGGTTCAATACAACATGCTTTAATTATCATATATCATTTAATCAAGTACATTATGCTCACTAATCAGGACTTACTGCTTGAGACAGAAGACAAAATAATGTATATACTACTGTTACAAGATATCTGCAGGTTCCTTGGTCTTCCTTTAAAAATAATTACCTTGAATAGTTTGTTCTTGAAGATCATGACAGACAACTTCTTTCTGCATTGTAATGCCTTTTATTCTGCTAAACAGATAAAATATTATCTTAAAGATAGCATTGCAAAGCAATTATAGACTTTTTACAGATAAAGAATAGGAAATAATTTATGTAGGACCAAAGCTTTGATAAACTAAGATTAGTGTTTCAATATCTATCTTCTTTTTTTCAGTCAGTCTTCTTACAGGAATTTGCTTCAGGCTACAACATGGATCTTAGGAAAAGATATTTTTGTTCCCTGAAATTTCTTAAATAAGTTAGTTCTATTTTAAACCTGTAAGAAATATGCTGATTTTTAGCAGTTTTACTGCTTAGCACTAAGTGGTTTTGATTTTTAAAAGTGAAATTTGGCAAGTGAGTCATACATATGTCCCGACTGCTTGTAATTTGAGTTCAAAAAACGCATGTTATGCCTTAAAAGAAAGTTAAAAGTTTCTCAGAATGTTTTGAGGATTTTTTTAAGAAAGATTTGTGAGAATTACCTCCATTTTTTGTTAGGAAAAATAGTGATTGGTGTCCCTCTGCGCACCATCTGATCATTCCAAAAAGGTGATGAATGCCTCCCTATACCATGTAAGTGCTCTTCTAGCAATGTCAGTGATACTGTTGGCTTAAAACTGGTACATACATCCATCTGTAGATATAGAAATGGAGAATTCTTCTTAAATACTGTGCAACTGAAAGGTTACACTCCTTGATTTCCTGGTAGATGTATCATTTCATGCCAGAAGAGTGCATCTGTAAAGTCTGCTTATATTCAAAATATGTAATATGTATTTAAACAGTTTTGCTTCCCCTTTTTATGGCAACCTGATTCCCATATTCACTTTACATTAAAGATTGTACATAGTTCCAAGGGAAGTCTTTTGAAAAGGACATATTTTTTACCCATGGAGAACACAGAACATTTTGTGCAACAGAATATTCAAGGTGAGTCAGGCACCTGCAAAAAGAAGGGTCATTCTCATGACTAAAATACAGAGTGGTACCTGCTGAGAATGTTTCTGCCTTTCTTTGCAAGGTTCCTATGTAACCTTGAAAAAGTCAGTGGAACTAAACCCTTCCCACTAGTCACCCGTGAGAAGGCTCACCTGAGTCTAGTCTAATTTGTAGTTAAGGACTGTAAAAGAACTCTAGGAGGTCTTCATTTTGAACAATAAATTGAATCCCAATTAATTGAAAAAATCAGATCTGCATCTTGAAAAAGTGAATGCTGAGTTTAGCGGAAATTAAACTTATTTGTTGGATAGGCTGTTCAATAAAATTCAAATGGAATAGCTTCAAGCAGGCAATCCAGTCTTGGTAAGATTCCTCTGATAATTACTGAGAATCCAGCAGAACCCTTCCTGCTTAGCAACAATAGATTTTTCTTTGGTAAGCCATATCTTAGAATCACAGGAGCCCTGGCTGCAATGTTCATAGCTTCTCATTAGCAAGTGTTCTAAAGAGTTGTAGGGACACTGGCTTTTGATGGAACTGGGGAGATGCATATATACTTTTACACAAAGCATTCCACTATCTATGGTCTTGATTTAGAAGAGGAATAAAATTGAAGAGAGGTAAGTTTAGGGAGAAGTCAGATGTCAAAATCTTTCTTAAAACAAAATGATTATGACTATTCGTCATTAAATTCCAGTGGAAACTATTAATTTTACTTTCTCAGTATCTCTAAAATACTACTCTCTTCTCCTTATACGAACTTGTACGCATATGAATTCATCCATATTTGTAAAGCATTCAGATAGCATATTGGTGATCATGTGGTGATGAGCACCACAGATAAGTCCTGTGAGAACATGAGTAACTGGCTATTCAGAACAGAGCTAGAATACTATGGGCTAAGCAAAGAAGACAAAACATAAATATTATCTAGTTGCTCAGGAAGGAAAATCCAACATCTTTTGTATTGACTAAGGCAAACGTCCACTAGGGAGAAATACTGATAGCTTAATTAAAAGACTAAATCATAATGCTCCTATATGGATGGTCACATGAACACCTAAAATGAGATTGTGTGATCCCAGGTGTGCTGTTGCAATGGGACAATAACGCACTAGCTTCTCCAAGTGGTTTTCACTGAAACTGAAACCTTGAAAATAGATAGAAACTCAAACTTCTCTCTAGATTTTCTGCGGCTAAGAACTACACATATTTTGCAACCGATTCATGGGAAAAACAACAATTATTCCTCCAACTACAAAATGGCACCTCAATAACACATTTCAGGAATCTACTGGAAAATACTGAGACAATGAAACATTTTTTTCCATAAAAGTGTTTGTTCAAGACACGCATTTCCACCCACAGCATACCTACTTAAAGGAAGCACATAAAAGTTCACTAAGTTTATCTTAATGTAGATTAATCAGACTCTGGATAACATAACTAGCTGGTCTGTTGGTCAAGAATCAACAAAAATCCAACCCCAAAACCTCAAAACCTGATTACCTAGGAGATAAAAGCTCTCGTGCAACCCATTAAATTTCCTAATGTATTTTTCCTACCAGCACTCCTAAAAGGCACTCTTCTCTTTATTTTCCAGATGAGAAAGGGAAGCACCACAAATAATGGTTCTTCAGTCACTAAAGATTTTTTTGCATGTCTTGTCCTTGTCAGCTCTGGCCATCTTAGCTTGACTAGAATTTGCAATATCAACCCTGTTAGATTCATTCTCTGCACAATGTGGGAGGAGAATTTAGTTCCTCTCAAATAATATTCACAAAAACTGAATGAAGGTAATCTAAACCAAAAATCATGTATAAACTATGGACAGGAGGACTGCAAACCTGGCTATTTAAAAAAGATCAGGAAAAAAGTCATTGGTTCCATAGTTTGACCATGTAGCTTTTAGATTAAAAGTAGAGTGGCCTTAGTCCTTGCTCCCAGAATTAGTCATGGAATTTATACTGAATGAGTTCTTACCAAGTAAGAAATATTTGGAAAGAAATGGAGTCCAGAGTTTCTGGAAGGCCTGATTAGTTTAGAATTTTTCAGTAAACTTCATTTTTATAGGGAATGTTCCAACAAACTAGTAATATAGCTCCAGTATATGCTATCTTCCCCTTTTCTCAGACTTCATATCCATTTCTAACATCTTATTAAATACTTTTGATAGTAGACATAATTAACTGCTGCTGATTTCAGAGAACATGAAGAAATACCACATTAGTATCCTCTTCCTTTGCTATTACATTATTTACTTTCACTTACAATGATTATTACTATGGCTGAGGCAAAATCTATCTAGTTTTGTTCTTTGTGAGAAGATGGATTCTAAGAGATTTAACTCAAGACATATACGTTCAACATATAGACTCTTAAATTTAGAAATGACACGATGGAATGTGTAATTTTCATTCTGTATGGAATAAGCAATCTTGCTGACATAAAAAATCTGACTACTCCTGAGAACTAGTTTTACAAACCACTTCCTTTGATGTTAAATGACAATAGTATACTGAAAATAACACTAAAAACACTGCTGCCAAATAAGCACTGTTTCTAAAAGATTAACAAATTACCTCTACACAGTACTACAAATAAGGATTAACTGAGTATCTGCAAAGCATTTTTAACACTGATGTTTGTGATGAAGCTATTTTAGCTCCAAAGTATAATGAAACATATTAACAATCTCAGCCTGATGAATTGCCATAAAGAACTTTTTTTTGGGGGGGTCTTATTTTTTAAGGTAAAAGGATAAAGCAATCACCAAAAAGTAGCCCCCTGCAACTCCTCCTGGTTTTCCTGCTGTGGCATAACATAGACATAACAACTGAATAACATCTTGTCAAGACAGGACTCCGTGACATGAATATTTTAAGGAACACATATCTGTTACTCAAAATTATTCCCATGTTGCTTTCAAATGGCCACTTGTACCACTTGTCACTAAAAACGATGTGAAAAACAACACTGTAAACATATTTCATAGATTAATCTATCCTTATGTGCTGTGATTTAGCTGTTGTAATTTCCCCATGGAAATAGAATAACTGCAAACAAAACAAAGTGCATGTAGATGTTTTTGTTTCCTCCAAGCAGACAATTTCTTATTAATTGCCACTCAGGATGTTATTTTGCATAATTTATTTTCTGAATAGTCCAGGAACAGAAGCAGGAATGAATAAAGACAAGAATTTCTGGTTTTGTGTTGAGTGGCAATGCCAATACAGATTCCAGACACAAAATAAAATAACAATAGAGTGGAGTTTGCATTTTTCCTCAGAGGCATCCAGGAGAGTGTGATATTGTGCTCATAGTTCCTTTAAGCAAGCAGGTTAATTTGTATTTCACAGTCTCTTTGCATAAATGGACACTTTTTCAAAATTCCATGAAAAGACAGATGATCTTTTTTTATATTCTTTTTGTAATTCATACAATTAGAAGGAGTCACAGAATCTAATAACTGAGATACAATGAAAAGAGCTATTGTTATAGGGGGGGGGGAACAAAAAAAAAACACCACCAAAACCAAGTAACTCACTCATGTATGTACAAAGTATATTAATGAGGACAGAAACAAATACTGAGACTTCTGCTTAATAATCTCTGTTTCAATTATTTATACACTGTTCTGTTGTGCTTCTTATGGTAGCAACTGTAAGTATCATATAAGTATCATATTAATCAATCTTTTCCCAAGACCTCTGAGAAGAAGTTCCAAAGCAAAAAAATTATTATTTTAAATTGATATATACTGGTGAATTTGTTTGCCTGGTTTTTTGGGGCGGAGAGCAGGGGGGGAGGGCTGGAGGTGGGACGTAGGGGTGGGGTGTGTTTTGGTTTGGTTTGGTTTGTGTTTTTTTATCAGAAATAACATAAAAAAGTAGATGACTTCATGTAGACAGCACAAGAGCCAGAGATGCATATATAAATATATAAGGTGTCTGAAGAAGGCGGCATTTTTATTTATTGCATAGCTTGAGAAGAAAGAGGCAATAGAAAAGGAGTCATGGAAGGCAGAGCTGTACAGAGAACCCCAAACTAATCTGTTGACAACACAAATCAAGCAGCCTTGGTGATGTATTAGGAAAACTTAGTACTACTTAGCAATAGTAAGTTTTATACTGCTGATGGACTTGCGACTTTTGTAAGTTACCCCTTCATTTTCATTGAGAGCTTCTCACTTACAAATATCCAACAGTTAGAAGCACTGGTACTCGGCACATCTGCACAGTGGAAGTATACTGTCATCCCTTCGGCATAGTTCAGATGCATTCAGAACTGCACAATGTTGTAGATTTTTTGAACACAAAATATCCAGATTAAATCTAAATGTTTAATCTTATTTTACATACTCTTGATATCTGAGATGTCTCAGCATGTCTCAACATACTTTTTACTAAATGACTAAAAAAGGTCGATTAACAAGGTATAGCCATATATTTCTCAAATAGAAATAGCAGCACAGCTGGAAAAGCAAGCACATCAAAGTTCATGCAGATTACTCCCCTTCTGCTCTTGTGTTTTGTTCATTTAAGACACAGTCACATATCAAAGCCAGCTTGGTCAACCTACTTTGATGTTTGATTGGGGAATCAGCTGCAATTTGTGAACAAGATCTTAGAGCTAAAGACAGGCTATGGTGCTGTGTCAAAGCAAAGTGTCTAATGTCTTACATTTATAAGAGCCAGATATGAGCCCTAGTCCTCATCTGGATCATTGGAATTATTAATGTTCTCCACTTGTTATGTCATCCAATATATTCCTCCATCACTACAGAATGCAGTGTTCCAAACACAGCACCCACCATCCCTCACATGAATTTACACAGAACTGCTGTATACTTCAGGAAAAAAAAAAAAAAAAAAAAAACAAAAAAAAAACT
>NW_015090999.1:2246933-2270305 GCF_001431845.1 Calidris pugnax | reverse complement strand
CCCCAGCAATTTACCCAAAAAGCCCTTAAAATCATAAAAAAAAAAAAAAAAAAAAAAAACCAAAAAGATACTTCCCTGCTGTGGGAATGAAAGGGCTTCTTTCTTTCCATCTCACTATTGTGTTTCTGAACTAAAGAGAAGCAAATGTTAAACTGACCTTTTTAACTCAGATAATTTAAAAGCACTGTTCAGTAGTCCCTTCAATAAGTAAGTCAGAAAACTGCATTTGTTTATAGTGCCATATGTTGAAAGAGCAGTAGAAATGCTTATAAAATACCAAGCAGTTCTCTTCTCTTTGCTGACAATTTAAAAACATCCCTTAAACATCTTTTAAAAACCTCTCTGGCGAAAAACTACCCTGTGGGATGTGTTGCCCTCAATGTCAGAAAACCCTATATTGCTCTAAGACGAAAAAATGACAACTCAAGCAAAAACATCTTAAAGTTCTGCACATTTTTTGCTTTCTCCCACATGAAATTTGAAAGAAAGTGTTGAACAGCCATCTGGCATGGTGTCCATAAGGATATGTAAATCTAATTGGAAAAAAAATGCCTGATCTTATGCTACATATAGTTACCAATATCCTGTGTTGTTAACACACTAGAAAGATTATATTTTAAAATAGCATGTCCATTTTTTTCCCCAATATTTTTATATTTTTTTCCTTACAGTATTTTCTGTATACACGTTGCACATGAAACTATCAGTAACAGTTTTTGCCACCTTCTTCCAGAAAATTGATTGTTCTGTCTTGGCTTGCAAATTCATTATTTATAGAAATTAAAGTCTATCAGATTTTGTGAATCCAAAGGCACAGGTAACACCTTAAATTAAATCTTTATTATCTATCCTGTCATATATGACATTTCAAAACATAAAAAAAGGTAGATAAATAGAAGGAATTTGAATCTCAGCAAATTTCATCTGAAATCTCTCAAAGATTTAGGCTCAGATAGATCCTGTGTTTTCGTTTGCTATATTTCTTTAGGAAGCAATCTGCAATCTGACTCAAGAGTATGAAAATTTAGAGTATGTAAGTATAGCTGGCATATAAGAATAAACTTGCAGAGACCGCATCAGAATCAACGAGAATATATCAGAACCTGAAATGAAAGCCACATAGGCCATCTATTTACATGTTCAAATTTTTGCTCTTTTTTTTTAAAAAAAAAAAATAATAGACTATTACAAAACCATAATAGGGTGAATCAGAGTGCATGGAAATGTGCATCTAACCTGGAGTTTAAACAGTCTTCTACAAACTGGGACGCATTCTATAGAGGATGAAAATAACTATTTTTATTCCATTTTCCTGAAGAGATGAATCTCATACTATCATCCTGCATAGAATCTGCCTGCCGTTAACTGTAGTATCCATTAGCAAGCTTTGCTAAAGGAAGGCTTTTCAGTTACATTCTTTGTAAAAATGAGAAAGGAGTTAAAAATGAGGAGAAAGACCCATGAGTGCACATAAAACGACTGATCAAGAGAAAAGCTTCAGAATGAGATCATGTATTCTTAGAAATCAGAGAATCCAAAAAAGAAAAAGACTTCAGAAATGTGGTAAAAGTTGAGCAGACCCATGCACAGTCTAGAGAACAAAATCAGTGGATGGCAGAGAGAGAATGAGACCTTATTGGGTTGGAAGCTTCGGAAGCTTCTTGATTGCTTATGAATACAAATTTTGAAACTAAGCATTAAGTTTTTATTGACTAGAGAGGCAAAGAACTAAGTGAGGAATTTTATGGGTATTTTTTCTCCCCTAATTTTAGACTTTGATCAGTGATACAGTCATTCTGAAATTACTCTTGGAATTTTATTTGAATTACCTTTTTTTCTTCCTTCAATACTCATCAGAAAAAATAATATGAAAGTCAATATTTTCCTCATTCGCCCCCATGCTGGCAAGTTAATCACCACATGTACAGTACAGGTTTTGCTGACTTTAAAAACATACCAGTTTTGAAAAGCCTGCAACCTGAGGTAGGATGAAAAACTTTGTTGCAAGTTACCAGACAATTGTGGTTAAGAAATTTAGGCATACAAGTCAGACATGCTGGTTTTCTGAGGTCTTCAAAGACAGCTGCTTATTTTCACTGATTCTACAAAAGGATTAAACATTTCCCATTCTGGTGTGTTTTGGAACTGGATTTAGTGATAGCATATGTGCTGTTCATGCTTAGTGTGAGAGGAAAACAAGCCATAGAAAGCTGGGGGTCATATTATTTTAATCAAAGGATATTAAATTCTGCTGGGAGCAGATCTTACTATTGCCAAGGTAAGAGCTGCCCCTGAATATAATTAATTCATAGGTTCAAGTTTCAAGATGTTGGAGAAGGCAAACTGACTTTGGTCTTACTGATTTAAACAGCTAAATCTTCCTTATAAATGAGATGTGACCCAAATAATTCCCCTGTTGTGACAAATAAATAATAGGAAATTTACAAACTAATCTCCATAGTGATATTTAGCTGCTAAAATAAGGTTATACCTAAGTCATTCTTCTCCGTAGGCAATCAAGGTTTATGATTTTATGATTTATGTTGTTTTCTTCTACCCAATTTTGCCCCAATTTAAATGTAACAAGACTGTTAAATCTTATCAGTTGTTTCAAAGATAGTTTTTTAAGTCTGTTCCATTTTTCTTAAATATTCATTTCCTCATTAATGATTCATGCTTTTCCTATGTATTCTTTGTGGCTATGCAAAACACCTTGACTTTGTTTCTAGAGGGAAATATTCATAAGTACATCATTCAACTAAAATCAATACTAAAAGTTAACAATTTGTTGTTGTACTGCTTTTAGTGTAAACCTTATCTTTATCATATTGTTTTCTGACACAAAACTAAAATAATTGCATGGTGCTTCTCATAGGGAGGCAAAAAGGGAGAAATTGATCAATTGCCTCATATCTGAACACAATGATAACTATTCAATAGTTGCGGAATAGAATAAAAAATTATAATAAAAAGCTATCTTATTGACTCATCTACAGTTTACCTGCTTATACTCACATTGGCATACTATTGCACCCCAAACTGGATGTGCATAGGATGATCTGTGCTTACTTTTCCTTGAAAGTATCTGATGAGATTTTAGAAACCTGTAGATTGTGGCTTCTAACAACAAATGCAGTTAAATATAGTCACTTTATCACTTTGCCGCTATACATAAATCATATCTAATTAAGAAAAAATGCAAGATCAGGCAAAGCTTTAAACACACGTATACAAACTTAGTTTGTTTTGGAATTTGATAACAACTGTTTTACTTCACAGTCTACATATCTTTCAGAAAAACTGCTGGCAAATTACTGTATGTATACTGTATGTATACACAGTATGCAAGGGCTTAGATTAATTGATCCAAATTTAAGACATCTAGAAATAAAACTATTATTTCAAACTTTGTGTTCCAGACACTTAATGGTCATTTGAAAGGCATAATCATAGAACAATTTTTGTTCGCTTTAAAATAGGTAACTAAGGCCAGGTAAATGATCCTTTGGAAATGCTCTTATATTGAGACCACCTGAGGTGACCAATTCAGATTGAAACAAACAAGCTTTGGACACCTGATTTTAAACTAGATGATTCACTTCCCTAGACCACTGGTGCTGCAGCTATGTAGCATTACAATGACAGAAGAAAAAAAAAAAAAAAGCCAGAAAATGAATGTAGTTTAGCATTTGATAATTAAGTGCTAAGTAATCTTAGTATACACTAATTTATGCTACTTAACTTCAGCAAAATGTATAGCAAGCATTGTGTTTATGAGTTGTTCAGTATACTTGTAGTTACTGTGATCTCCTGTTACAATGGAGACAAAAGATTTGAACTATTTATAGGCAGTGTTATTTCAGTTGCAAGGGATTTATGCTTTTCACTAGTTAATGGACAAAAACTACAGATAGCTGAAAGTTATTCACTTCAGATATCCACAGAGTATTTCTTGTTAAACTGAAAAATACTGCAAACTTGATTGTGTTCCATTGCTCCTGAAATGACAAATATTCTGTCTCATAGACAACTTAAATCATAAAACTATGAATAATAGCCAATTCAAATATAGCTAATGGGTATTATGTGTCTGTATTCTATATCTCCTTTCTATTTTCAATTTTCAGGTATATTAATAGTTGCAAATTAGTAGAAATTTTACAATTATACAATCCTTGATTTCATATTTCTGGTTTTTTTCTACAATATTTAGTACTAGTCAAGCTACATAATACTCTTAAATTTCCTTCGTGTGAGTTATTCACTTCAGTGTCTCGAGACTTATGTCTTAGAAGAAATCAAATTGAACTGTGAAAATCCTTATTTCCACAGGGAATTTTATTTTTAGATTTTCAGCTCTCCCTCCATCTGCCTTTGAGCAATTTTCTGTGCTTCAAGCATGAACAAGCAATATTAATCCAATTTCTAGTTTCTGTGAGGCACATTAAGTTAGATCAAATGCACCTCAACTCACCTCTTTAGGAACTACGCATTTATTTAACTGTTTCATTGTCTCATTCACATAAAATCTGTGTAACATACAAAGCCATATATTGTGAAAAACATGGATTTTTCTGAAATGGAAGTGGAGGCGAAAAGGAAAAGCAAGCAAGTAAGCACTACATTGCTTTTTGCCAAAGAAAACATTCTACTCTGTTTCCCAAACTATCAATCACTCAAAACCATTGCAATTTAAAACTATAATTCAGGCAACTTTCAATTTATGCACCAGGCAAGTTACAACAGCACTATGGTTAGTACTTGTTCTTAAAAAACTTTTCAAAGAATATGAAGCAAAATGATAGGTTCCACCTTTCCCCCTTCCTAGCTTGCAGCCAGTTACAGCAGAAGAACTGGAGTGTTGGCCTTTTCCTCCTCCCCATTCATGGGGCAAGGTATTATCCTCTGCACTCAGGAGAACCAAGGTTGAACAAGGCATTTCTCACTTTACCCTGCTTCTCTTAACTGAGATTCACATTCCTTTTCTTATGTATTAATTGCTCCTTAGATAGTTTGCAATAGTTTTTACTTACAGGTGGTAAATATTATGAAGAAATAGCTTGAGATAGCACTTAGTCTACATGAAAATAACCCTCCAACACACATATTCATAGGTATTACTAATTAGTCTTTACAATTAATCTTTCCTCTACATTACATTTACACAATATCCAGAGGAATGCAATGGTATGATGAGGCATTATTTCCAGCTAATTATTGTTGGCCTTATATCACTATTGATCATACTACTGTTCTTATTAAAGGACACAATTAATTTTCCGTGTTAGATGTGCTCTGTAGAGATCTGAAAACATTCCTGTAATGGTTTTTGAGGAGGTCTAACTCAAGCCAAACTAAACTAAACTAAGCTAAGCTAAGGTAAACCAAGCTAAGCGAAGCTAAGATGTAACTTGTATACAAATGAGGCATTTGTGTGAATAATAAACCCCCAAAATGGAAGAAGGCTTGGAGGAGATGGGCAAGGACAATGTGCCCAGGAAGCTCAGAGCCTGGGTTCTTTTTAGTGGAATTTTTAGTCAATTGATGGTATAATCATTAGAAAATGCATCTTCATCGCACATTGTACAAATACTCTTTTCTGCATTCTAACAACTGCAATGTTGTTTCGAAATATAAAAATATACAACAAAATAGTTTAAGACAAACTGCATGTTTCTGGAAATAAAATTATACTATCTGGAACTCACAATGTGAATCTCAACCACAAACACACAAAAGGAAGAAGCACTCTACCAATATATTTGTTCTTTAAGCTGAGCAGGACAGAAAATAAACCTGCCAAGTTCCTCTCCACTTCATACCTCTCATGAACTGAGAGGAGACAAAACTGTAACTTAACATAATATATTATTGGAGAAAAATCTATTTATGGAAAGCTGATTGTTCAACTGCAGATACATATTTATACCAAAAAGAAAAAAACAAACCCCAAACCAAAACAAAAAACAACAAACAAAAAAACAAAAAACCCCACCCAAACCCCAAAACAGAAAAAAAACAAGCCCACAGACACTGGTTTTCCAACTTAAAGCACTGAAGGCATTGATTTCTAAACCTTTGAAGAAGAAAATGCTATTTCTCTTTTCCTCTTATGAATGATTGAAATTTCCAGGTCATCTTAATTTTTGGTTTTATTTTCTGTTTTGTCTCAAAGGAATAATGAAAGGAATAATGCTTTTTTTAGACTAGTTCAGAAGTTGTATATGTCAATGTCTCAGATACAAAAATCAAAGGACACTTAGAAATGCTCTACAGGCAGGATGAACTGGAAGAACAGGCAAATGTTATCATCTGACCTTTTCTGCTGCTGCCATCCCTGGAAAGCTGATGACTGCTGCTCAGAGCAGGTGGCAAGGTCAGTAACTAGTAACTGAAAAGAGGTGGAGTGAGACATTGCTGGAAGGCAGAAAAAATCTGGATGAAATTCTGGAAGGAGTGGTGCTGCTTGTTATCACTACAACTCCAGTATTTGTATAGCTTCAGAAATGTGTTGTCCTCTATTTTTGCTGAACTCAAAGTATGTCTGCTTTTCAGATCTCCTGCACACAACAAACTCGCAAGCAAATGAATCCTGAAAATCCTGTGAATGGCTCTAACAAAGCGAGAAGAGTCACTTATAAAAGAAGCTTCTGGTCTGTAATAGAGTATAGTCTTAATTTCCTTCTCTAGATCCAGTGTCAGTGTAATTTCTTTTTCTGAACCTGATCATCCTTCACTACTAGAATATCATGTTATAAGGTATTAATCCTCTCAACATTCACATATAGAAAGTGAATATTACTTACCCATACTCCACTTTGGTGTTTTGACTAGCTGTCTCCTCTGGCTGTAAATAGAAAGGCTATGATTACTTTATCAAATAGTGTTGCTCAGTAGAACTAGATTTCAGTTGGGCACCCAACACCCAAATTGTCTGCCTTCTGGAGGAGAGAAGGAGTTCCTTAGCACTAGCTCTAGTCAGACCCCATGGGCTAAGTGCTGTTACTGGTTGGAGAACTCTAATTTGTACCCCTGTAGCACATCTTCCACTTCAGTTTAATCTGAGAGACATTTTGTCAGCTTGTCTCTGAGGCTTTTCCATAACATGAACCAAAGCATAGCGGGACGGCACAAATAGGAGATTCATTTAAAAAGCACATTGCTGATCTGAGCTAACATGCTAATGGAAATGCAATTGGTGTTAAACAAACCATGGTTTGGGTTAAATGGGTCAGTTGGGACACATTAGACACAACAGGTGTCATGTCACAGAATCACAGAATCACAGAATCTTAGTGGTTGGAAGGGACCTCCGAGATCATCGAGTCCAACCACATTAAAAAAAAAAAACAACAAAAAAACCAACGAAAACAACAAACCCCAAAACACCACCCACCAACTAAACCCCACACCCACAACCCCATACACAACACCCCACCACAAACCAATAATCTTGGGCACTGGAGCATGCCCTGAAGAGCCATGTCTACACGTACATGTCATTTTAAGCAACTTCAGTAATGTGCAGAAAAGACCAAGAGGGAATTAACCTGCCTTCTTTTCACTTGATTTTCATAGCTTCGATTTGAAAAGTGGACTAAATACTGATTGTATGTTACTCTGATCAAAAACTAGAGGAATACATGACATAGTGCTAACAGTACTTATTCCAAAATCATGGTGGTGTTTCTTCCAAATAATTCTAAGTTTAATTCTATACTTATAAATGGTTAGAATGGGCCTAAGAGGAAGGAAGGAGGAAATAATTTAAACTGCTGAGAATGGAATTGGCTTCTGTGTTCATGGTATTATGATATCTCACCAAGTGACAGATTCCAATTTTTTGATAGCTGTGAATCAAGTCTTCTAAAAAACTTTGAATGGATATCTCAGAAAATGAACAAAGACTCACCAGTAGGTAACTTCCTGGAGTTTTAGAGAATAGCTAGGGATTAAGTTCTAAATTTTTTTGATCTCTAATTATATTATCCATTAACAGCATTTCAGCTACCCGAATTTCGCTCAACGTGCTTGATTTCATACCTATTCAAGTCAATGACAGATCTCCCACTGGAGAGTCAGAATTAGCTTCCTAAAGAATGAGAAATTCTACCTCTATGACTAATTCTGATATTTGATGCCTTTCTGCAGTTATTTGATAAAAATGGGATGTTCACAGCAATTTGCACCTCAGAAAATATTAAATATTAGATTATATAAGACCTATGATATCTGATTTATGTTTTACCGCTAAAGAAAATAAAATTCACTGTAACAAAGAGAATTTCTCTTATTCTGAGACCACAACAGTCAAAAAGTTCAGCAATACCATATCTCTAAATATGAGCTGTTTTCTATTTTAAGTAATTAGAAAAAGCCAGAAATGTTTTCATTGTATAGTACTGTTAAAATATTTCAAACGAATATTGACAAAATGTGGAATTAAAATTATCCATCAGACTCCAGACACATTAAAAATTGATTTGCTCTTTTCCATTTGCATTCATTTCTTTTTAAGTCTACTACATGTATATGCCTTACTATCACTTTTATGCTAAGCACTTGGTAAAATGGTTTCACTATTTACTATATTAAATATTTAACTATTTCTCTGATAAGCTAATACGTCTAGTAAATACTTTCTCCCAATACAGACTGAAGCATCCAAAGAATCATAGTATCATAGAATGGTTAGAGTTGGAAGGGATCTTAAAGATCATCTGGTTCCAACCCTCCTGCCACGGGCAGTGACATCTCCCAGTAGATCAGGTTGCTCAAAGCCTCCTCTAACCTGGTCTTGAATACTTCCAGGGATGGGGCATCTACAACTGACCACAATGGAGATAAACTATATGGCTATTTTCTTGTCAGTGTTCACCCATGGTAAACTAATTTCTGATTATACATTAATTTTTCAATGGTTCTATATAGCACTAAAGAGGGTTGATTTTCTTGTTTTTTATCTGGATAGCAGAAAGCACTGAATGGAACAGTTAATAGTACCAGCATCATGGAGGAACTCCCATGTCTTCAAGCATTCAACAAGAACACAAACATATCACTCAGTGACATAAAATCAAACATTGATTTAGTGAGCAGGATGGCTGTTGAGGATGGATAGCAAGTATTGGTCAACAGAGATGCACATGCACACTCATGCTTCTTCTGCACAAAACAAACTCACACTTGTCATGTTCTCCTGTCCAGCAATATGGACTCAGGTGAATAGGATACTCCTTCATCCAACTGGTCAAGACATTGAAGTCCTAGCTGGCAGACTGGTTTAATTTGTAATGATCCTACCTTGGTCTTCAGCCTTTGGTACAGTGTTGGAAGTTCAGTTATATGTTTCCCTCATCCTCTGTGGGATTATTGTTATCTAATTCAATGGACCATGGACCTCTTTGATAAGTAGAATCAGGGCCAAACTGTTTGACTTTTTCTACATCAAAAGCCAATTAGTGATCACTGCCTGGGTCGCTATCACCTTCTGGCATCCTGCCCTAAATGCCTTATAAGGATATAAAGCTCTTCAGAGTTCAACTCTGTTTCTCTGTTTCTTTGTTAGAAAGAAGTAATTGTTCCCCCATAACAATTACCTGTTCTTGGCTTGTTTCATTTGAGCATACCAAATTCATCTACTGAGTTAGGGATGGGCAGATGTAGTCAAGATCTTACATACCTGAGTGGTTCTTTTGGGTAGGCTTCACCCACAAATCTATTTATGATTGTTCTGAGGGAAAATATTTCCAAACAGCTTGCAGAAAATTTGGAGTAAAATCTTCGACTGCATTGAAAAAGGTAAATGAATACAGAAATAATATTGTTTCTTAGTATTTCAGTCAAACAAGTTATGCAAACCTTTTCATGCAGGAATTCAACATACATTAAGTAAGTTTGCTGATGAAAATAAATTAGGAGGTGCTATGGACTCCCTTAAGTGTAGTGAGACCTTACAGAGAGATCTGGATAGACTAGAGAGCTGGGCAATCACCACCCATATGAAATTTAACAAGAGCAAATCCTGGATTCTCCACCTGGGATGGGGTAATCCTGACTGTATGTACAAATTGGGGGATGAGAGGCTGGAGAGCAGCCACATGGAAAGAGATCTGAGGCTTTGGGTAGATGGCAAGTTGAAAATGAGACAACAGTGTGCCCTGACAGCCAAAACAGCCAGTGATGTCCCAGGATGCACCAAGCACAGCATAGCTAGCCAGTCAAGGGACATGATTATCCCACTTTACATTGCACTGGTGCAGTCCCAACTCAAGTACTGTGTGCAGTTTTGGGGCGCCTTAATAGGAGAAGGAGATCCACCTATTAGAGTGTGTCCAGATGAGGGTGACCAAGATGGTGAAAGGTCTAGTGGGCAAGACTTAGGAGGAGTGGCTGAGGTCACTTGGTTTGTTCAGCTTGGAGAAGAGAAGGTTGAAGGGTGACCTCATCACAGTCTTCAAATTCCTTAAGGGGAGGGGGAGGTGCTGATCTCCTCTCTCTGGTGAACAGCAACAGGACACAAGGAAATGGAAAGAAGCTGCATCAGGGGAAGATCAGATTGGACATTATGAAAAGACTCTTGATGGACAGGGTGTTCAGTCATTGGAACAGGCTCCCCAGGGAAGTGGCCATTGCACCTTTTCTGAAATTCAGGAGTTTATGTTAATACAAATGAAAAATAGGAATAGAATGCAAATATGATATTAAAGTCATAGTCATTCCTATTACATGAAACACCTTGTTTGTGCATAACAATATTCAGCATAGATTTTTAGTTAGGCAATAGTTAACATGTTTTAAATAGTAACAGTAATTTTGCATGTTATTTCATAATAATATTGCAGACTCCTAAAAATTGAATGTTTTACCTTTTGTGAAATCATTAAACCTAGAAAACCCCCTAAATAATGTTTATAAAAATAAAAATTTGTAAATTTTGATGAATTATTTCTACATTAAAGTAACATCTATTTAAATTTGCACTGAGTGTAACTATGCTTTAGCTGTCATAACTAGTTTGTCACCTACATGCAGCAGATCTTTCCTTTTACACTGTTATTCTTCTCAAAAAAATGCTTGCTGAGATCCATTGAGGTAAATTGAAATCAGTATGTGGAAATTATTCCTTTAATGAAATTCTTTATAAAGAAGACTATTCTGTAAGAGATTAAAAAGAAAAAAAAATATATGTTAATGTATGATGCTAACAGAAAGACAAGTTAAAATAATAAATTCATGAGTGCATCTAATGTTAAATTCCAGTAATCAAGGTATTCCAATGGTCTGTTAATACAGCTTGTGGTAGCACCTGTGACCAAATCCTACTTAGGTTCACCTTTTTCAAAAAGCAGCAAAAAGACTCATGAAAGACTGCCACAGAAAACTAAGATTGACTAGATTACTGTGAAATACAGATGCAATGGCTGTGTCACTAAAACAATTAATTTGAAGGGGTAAAAACAGAAAAAAATTATATGAGGTACTCTATTTTCTGAGGCATATATTACATTTTGACTACCTTTGGGTAACCCTACTATTATCTTAAAACTATTCCTGGGAGATGGACAGAAGTTTCAAATACAGCTTGACCTTTAGTGATTCATGCACAATTTTCATAACCTACTTTAAACAACCAGTTAATAAATTCTTTAAATCACCCTGGGAAGTACTATGTATGCATTTATTGCTCCACCCTGATGCCTGTAGCTCACCATATAACTAGAGCTCTAGATAAAACATTTTAAGGTAATAAAGGCTTCCCAGCTATGACTTCTGTCCTGTGTGTGTCTACGTGACTGATGGAAAAGTTGTTTAGTCAGGCACATTGAATATCTTTAGATCTTTGTCTCTGAAAGAGAAATAGATACTGATTGCCAGTTTCCTATTTCCCAGGAGAGTGCTCTAACAGTAAGGGTTTCTTGAAAAGGGAGTAACATCAGTCCCTGTGTAGTCAGAGATTTTTAAATGTCTTTGCAGTAGAAGAAAAATTTCAATGTGCTTTGCATTGCCAGTGGGAGAAATTATTACATAAATACTGAATAAACTATAACCATACTGTGGACCTAAACCCCAAGTTAGATAATTGCCAGGCAGGGAATTAGCAAAAAGGTGACTTTTTAATAAAGATTGTGTTACTTGTGTTTAATCTAACGTCACGTTAATACAAACTATTCAGGCAGTTTTAAGACTGCAGCAAGCAGGAAGAAATCTTGAGCTTTGGCTATGCATGTCAGGCATGGAAGATAGATGGAAGAAATTAGCCCTGATATCGTCTGAGAGCCAGCAGAGTGGCTGATGGACAGGTCCTATCACAGAACAACAGGTGGACATGGACTTCATTGTGGTGAAAAGTAAGGTCGGATCAAGTCTTACTTCTGTGACTTTATTTATTTGTTGAAGACATTGATTAATCTATCATATTAACAGCTGCTGATAATAAAGACATACTGTAGGTAAGTGCACTCTAATTGAATGTTTTGGAGTCCCTTTACTGTGTGGGTGGTTTTACCCAAATCCTGTAAATACTATTTGATAAGCAGACAGGGTACTCCCTCCATCACCTTGCCTATCTCATGAGCAATAGTGGACAACACTTTCTCCCACTATAGGGAAAATATTTACTTTTAAAAAATTATATTGGACTATGAAGGAAATATTCAACAAGGAGTTTGGAGGTAAAAAAACCCACTAAGCCTCAAGTGAAAAATATGGCCTTCAATGAAATAAAAATAAGCTCAAAACTTTAAGTCATTTCTTAAAGAATATCTACAAAATTGAAATATTTTGGTATGTAACAGCAGCATAAATATGTCTTTGTGTATATGGATATAAATGTACATACTCAGATATACATTTACAAATGACACTGCTATAGCTCAAAGAATAAAATAAAGCAGGAAATGATAAATGCTATGAAAATAAGATTTGGTTGGGAAATATTAAATTATCTCTACAGGAGGCTGCTTTAAAATATGTAATATTCAAGGAGCAAATGCAAGAAATACATGTAAAATAACTTAAAAAAAAAATGCAGCATTCTAAATCTCTCTCTTCCCCACTGTTACATATCATGAAAGCAAAGTACTACTTCATTTTTGACATTTTTTCTTCTTGAGGAAGGGGACAGGGGAACGGACTTGTGGGAAGGGTTCCTAAACAAACTGAAAACCCTTAAAGCTGTGTGGATTGCTTAGCTGAGTATTTGCACATTTAGAATTACTGAAGAAAATATTAAAAAATAGATGAATAGATTTAACTCACTGTTTTGGAATAACTACTTATGTCAAGTATCTGTGGAAAAGAGTATCAGATTCTTCAGCTATAACTTTTCTTTATTCAAATTGAATATAAGGAAGTGAGCTATGAGATATCATATCCTTAACTTCTCTCTTTAATTCTATTTTTTCCTTAATTTAATAATCTTATAGAAAGTAGTTAGAAGAAACAGAAATAATAGAAGAGAAAGAGGAAGTTCCAGGAGAAGGATTTGGAGTGTTGGTGGATGAGAAGCTCAAAACCAACTGACAATGTGTGCTTGCAGCCCAGAAAGCCAACTGCATCCTAGGCTGCTTCAAAAGAAGAGTGTACAGCAGGTCGAGGGAAGTGATTCTCTCCCTCTACTCCACTCTTGTGAGACCCTACCTGGAGTACTGTGTCCAGGTGTGGAGTCCTCAACACAGGAAGGACATGGATCTGTTGGAACAGTTCCAGAGGAGGGCCACGAAAATGATCAGAGGGCTGGTACACCTCTTCTATGAAGACAGGATGAAGGAGTTGGGTCTGTTCAGCCTGGAGAAGAGAAGGCTCTGGGGAGACCTTATTGCAGCTTTCTAGTACTTAATAGGGGCCTACAGGAGAGATGGGGAGGGTCTCTTTATCAGGGAGTATAGCAATAGGATGCGAGGTAATGGTTTTAAACTGAAAGAGGTGAAATTTAGATTAGATATGAGGGAGAAACTCTTTACTGTGAGGGTGGTGAGGCACTGGAACAGGTTGCCCAGAGAAGCTGTGGACGCCCCATCCCTGGCCGTGTTCAAGGCCAGGCTGGATGGGGCTTTGAGCAACCTGGTCTAGTGGGAGGTGTTCCTGCCCATGGCAGGGGTGTTGGAACTCAATGGTTTTTAAGGTCCCTTCCAACCCAGACCATCCTATGATTCTATGATTTTTTTTATTATTGTTATTGCTGTTATTTTAAGAAGTTATGTTCTTGGCCTCATGTAATCAGGACAGTGATGTAAAAGATATGAACTGTACAATGCAAAAAAGTGTGTAGTTTACAGATATTAATACTTCTGTTTGTTTTCTAATAAAACAAAAATTAAGCCAATAAGATATCAAATTACTTTGGCTGATAAGTATGAATAAGTAATCTGATGAGATAGTTTAACTGTCACTAGCATTTATTCCCAATGAACCAGAACATGTCATTTTACCTTTTTAGCTATTTAAGTAATCCTTCTGAATACAATTTTCTCAAGATTAGTTATTTTATCTTATATCTGAGTATCCTCTTCACTCCTTTACAAATGTTCCAAATCACCTACAAGTGGGGTTTGGGTATAGAGTGATACATGGAACGTATATGTAGACTGTGGAATGTTTTCAGACTTTTTCCTCTCATAATGTGTGGAAAATACTGATTTCAGTCACACTTCATCTTTACTAATTTAAATATCTAAATATTTACATAGTTAATAGACTAAAATAGACTAATAATAGACTAAAATAAAAATATAGACTTCTTCCACAGTTGGTGAAAAATTAGGTCCCAAAAAGGGCGCTCACATTGAAGTTGTTATTCAGCTAGCTTAAAATATGGTAAAAAAACCTTCTTAAAGTACGACTCTCTCCACTGACCAGAGAGCTGGGACAAGTTGGGAATAAATAGCTGCACTGGTATCCTGGAGGAGATGAAGACGAACTGCACCCTTATTCTGTTGGACTCCAATATATGGTTCTCACCGGTTTGTTTCAAATAATTCTTGTACTGTAAATTTTGGATTAACTCCAAAAACATAATTTTCAGGTAATATTTCAAAAGGTTAAGCAATATTTGCATGAAGTAGTAGTATATTAATTTTTATTATACAGGTATTACTGTTTCTTTCTACTTTCCTCCATACTCACTTCATAGCAATAAGTATAACATTATTGATAGGTGAGTATGTTATTAGTTGTTTCATTATAAGACTGAATTAGTCAATATTTTGTTGCCTAGTCTAGTATATTTTAATGGCATTAATTTAAGGCTTCTTAACTAGTCCTTTTTCATCATTCTAGACAGCTTGCTCCTCATCTTGGCAGACGAGTAATAAACCACACCCTTTTCTGGTTTGTTTGGATTGTGGGTTTTTTTTGTTATGTCCACGGTAGTGAACTATGCAAAATTTTATTAGTATTGTAACTATGATGCTAATTTTATGATTTCTTTTAGTATCTGTTAACAAGTGATTTGATAATCAGCACTGATTTATACAATGTAGTGAACGAGTTTTATGACTCCATTACCTTCCTCTGGGGAAAGATATAAATTCCTACTTTCTTACTTTTGTCTTTTTTTTCCTCTTCTCTTTTCTTTTCTTTTTTTAATTTATTTATTCCAAAACTATGGAATACTGTTCTTAGTCATCAGATATAATTGGTTTTATGATAATGATTTCATAGACATACTCTACTACATCTGTTACTAGACTAGTCATACAGACCGAACTACCTGAAATGGTTGAAAATCACTGAGCTATCATGATATACCTAATTTTATGTCCTCATGCTAGTGTTCAAGATTTTCTTCAAATGAGACCGCATTGTCAGAACTGCAAAGTAGATATAGCTTGAAACTTAGTAATGAGGTGTTTGCAGGTTTACCTTCTGTTCTTGATTCTAGAGATAAAATCACTATTAGCCCCAGCAATAGTACAATATACATTGTTTTATGCACATGGTTTCCAATTCAGTAACCACTGATAACTAAATGAAAGTGGTTATTGTGCATAGAGTGTAAAAGGGAGAAAGGAGCTTACTAACTTGAACTATTGAAGTCTTAGGATAATAGGCCTTAGAAATTCTTAAGCAGCTATATTTTGTCTGATCAAAGTAGACTTCTAGTGTATTGTTTCCTGCATCCAGAGACTGTGAGTCTTATAAGAACCCCAGTAACAGTCTTTAGCTTAAACTACAATACACTATACTTATGTGGAGGCCTTGATTTACCTTTGAAAAAGAAAGATACTTTCTTCTTTAAGAAGAAAATATTAGTGTAGACTTTAACTACATCCAATATCCATGCCGGGATCCAACCACCAGCTCCAAACTGGGTTTTACCAGGTGCTGGACTCATCAGCTAATTCTGCTTGAAATTCACTAGTAGTTACATGCCCACATCACATACAGCCCTCTGCTGCTCTGTTGGCCCCAGACTTCTTTCCAGTAGCTGATCTAGACATGCACTCTCCCTCAGTAGCTGAAACCCAAAGCTTCAAGCTCCTCCACCCCACTCAGGCCTCTTGTCCTACTTTTTGGCTAGTCTAACTGTGAGTTCACTAGCAGCTCACATGCAGGCTCAAAATGGGGAGCTCATGCCTGTAGATGATTATTGTAATAAGGATTTAGTATGAAGGTAACTGTGATATGGCTGTGGTGATAAAGTGTGAGGCGTAGTCAGGAAAGGAGTTAGGAAGTCAGCTCTGTAATGACAATAGGTCTATGAAATTGTAAAAAATTGCACAAATGTATAAAGTACAGTCTTACTGCTAGAATGTGATGCAGTTTGCAAAGGAAATTAGCCACTATGCAATAATTTATAAATATCATATATCAATCTGGTTAGTAAGAAACTTGTCTTATGAAGATATTTATTTAATGTACTGTAAAAAAAAATACTTGGATTAGAAACAACAATATAAACCATCCTCTGAAAAAATAAAGATCTACTAAGATCATTAAAAAACAATGGTATTCTTAGCTTTGTCAGCTTACTGAATAACTGTTGACAATTCAAGGAAGTGGCAAGAACATAAACTCTGTTACAAGCAAAAGACTATGTACCCAGAAAAAAGTGCTTACTGTTAGCCTAAGTAAAATCTAAGTAAAGCAGTCTCATCAAAATTCTGCAGTTGTCATTTTTCATGTTAAAGCAGTACTGGCACTCACAGATTAATGGAGAAAAGTCTCATTAGTATCATAGTCAAAATAGTTGTACAAGAAGGCTTATAAGTATCTATGCCATTTATTTTGTGCTATGCTTCCCCTTCTAGGGTTGTTTTGAGTGCTGAATTTAATGGTGAAAGTCTCTGTCAAGCAGGGAGCTGGTAGCTGTCACAGTAAATCCTCAGCATCCTGGTTTTCTTGATGGGGGGAGTGTAGTGCTGGTGAAGGTCCCTGTACTTTATTGTTAGGTACATGTGGGCTTTTTTTTATACACGCAGTTATCACAGTCTGCTCACTTGCCTGTGGTTCCCAGATAAACTGTGAAAGCTCAGACATTTTCTGGGACCCTGTAGTGCAAATCCTGTAGCTTTTACTAATAAATGGGGGGGAAAAAATTGAATTAGTGGGTGACAGTATTTGGGCTTCTTTTATGAAGTTTGCCACCAGAATATTAACTTCACATAACTTGTCATGAAGGACAGAAAGATTTAGGTGAGAAATGTATAGACTTTAAAATTTTAAATCTTTTCATATAAGATTTTTTTCCTTTTTAAAAGTAAAAAATGTTCTGCTTTAGGACAAGTATTTGGGCATACTCATCATTTCTCATAGTTCCCAGAAGTCAAATCCCTCAGGTAATGAAGCCCTCAGGATGTAGCATGCTAGTGGAGCAGATATGCAGGGCAAAGTTGTTAAGAGTTCAGTCTAACATAGGGAGAATTTTATGAGTCAACCTGAGAAGAGATAAAGGCAAAAAGACTGGCATTTACGGTGTATAATCAGAGAGACTGGGAAGTGGGAAGAATTGCAGCCAGACTGTAACTGTGATCTGGCTCTAAAAAACTCCTTTGTCTATAGAAAATCAGCCACTCTGCCAAGTCTTTAGGGATTAGAGTAATGTATCAAATTAAATTTTCTTTTCTAAAAAGGTTTCAACCCTTCCTTCATGTCTGGACATTTAAATCTCAGCATGGCACTAAATGTTCTTTTTTTATTACAAAGTGAATTGGAGCTCTTTAAAGAAGCTACAAGATTTTTATTTTGGTTTGACAGAATAGTTATATGATTAAATGTACCAAGAGGATTTTATAGCTACTAAATTTGATTCTGAGTTGTTACTTGTTAGCTTTCAGCCCCCGGCTACCTTAGATGAATTTTTGTGATTTAACATTTCATTCATTAACATCAGAATATTTTTCACATCATCTTTCAAACAAAATCTTATTCTCACTTACAAAGATCACAAAATAAAGGTTACTTAGATTATCAAGCAATTATAGCAAGAGGACACTGTGGCAATCATCTAGTCGGACCCACAATGAAACATAACTCGTATTCCATTAATTGATACCTGTTTCTACTAGAGTATTATATTTTAGAAAAAAAAATGTATTTTTTTTCTATGATCTCAGACGCATTAAAGACGTTACTGGATTTATATGGCAAATCATTCTTATATGAAAAACAAAATAAACTTACTTCATTTTCATTTTCATTTCATTTTTTTCTTCTTCAATAGTAGAGAATAATTTTACTTCTTTTTGTATGTAGATATTGTTCAGTGATCACTCTTGCTTAACATGCAAGACACAGACTTTGCTTTGCTTCTGGTCCTAACTGATTGTGCATGACATAAACAAGAGCTTCACAGATTTTTTTTTGCTTAAACTCTGATTGGGAAAGCTTTGTTTTCTAGCCCTAATTTTCTCTTCCTCCTCCTCCAATCTACACACAATCCTTCATAAGTTAAACACAGCAATACTTCCCACATATATGTTTATATTTATGTGGAAACACAGTGCACATTTAGAACAGAATTTAATGTTTATGTTAA
Source organism: Calidris pugnax (assembly GCF_001431845.1). Lineage (NCBI taxonomy): Eukaryota > Metazoa > Chordata > Aves > Charadriiformes > Scolopacidae > Calidris > Calidris pugnax. The sequence goes on along the minus strand of NW_015090999.1, from coordinate 2,251,326 downwards.
CCTGTGAACTACCCTAAAGCCTTTGTGTTAATAGACTTATTTGCAAAAATATCATTTGTCCCTTCCCTTCCCTTCCCTTCCCTTCCCTTCCCTTCCTCCATTCCATTCCAACATAGAGAGAAAAACTGATCCCTAGTGACCAAATCAGAAATACATTTGTTCAGTAAGTTTTTTTCTGTTGGCCTTTTTTTTTGTTTGTTTGTTTGTGGGGGGTTGTTTTTCTCTTTTTTGTTCTATTAACAATACCCTCTGTCTTTCGATCAGTTTTTAATTCACATTTATAGGGATGTTAAACTACAAACATTTCAGTAGACATAACTTTTATAGGTTCAGGATGTCAGTTGGGAGCTATTATTACACTGCGAATACTAATCTAAGTTCAGAATGCTGGTTCAAAATGTGCAAACCACTGACCTAAACGGTGAGGACACTCAGTCACAGGGAAGTTACTTTGGGTAACATCTCGACCCAAAGGGAGGGATCCCAATGACATACCCACCACTACAAGGAAGTCACTCAAAAAGGGGTGTCCAGTGGGGGAGTCTTTTTACAGACTGTTTGGATCCAAAATGTGGTCATCTACTGGTCATGGTTATGTAAGCTTTCATTGGTAAGGTGTCTCCAAGGTGGGTTCATAGGCTGAGGTGGTCTCTAGGGCCCAGGTATCTGGGATATGTGGCTGGGGGTTGTTTGCATACATGATCAGCAGCTCATGAGCTTCCCATCAAATGAGCCAGCACATTGCCTCTACCATGCCGTTAGACCTGCAGTGGGAGTAGTGTGATGGATGCTCCTACCAAACAGGTTCTTGTTCTTGTTCTTGTTCTTGTTCTTGTTCTTGTTCTTGTTCTTGTTCTTGTTCTTGTTCTTGTTCTTGTTCTTGCTCTTGCTCTTGCTCTTGTTCTTGTTCTTGTTCTTGTTCTGTCAAGGGCTCCAAAACTGGACACAGAACTCAAGGTAGGGTCTCACCAGAGCAGAGTAGGGGGCAGAATCACCTCCCTTGACCTGCTAGCCACACTTCTTCTGATGCAACCCAGGATGCAGTTGGCTTTCTGGACTGCAAGGACACATTGCCAGCTCATGTCGAGTTTCTCATCAACCAACACACCAAGTCCTTCTCAGGACTGCTCTCAATCCATTCTCCACCCAGCCTGTATGAATACATGTATATATATGGTCAGACACAGACTTACAGAATGTGGTTTGTCTCTATCCAATTTTAATGGTACATCAGAACAGCAGTTCCACAGGTAGTCACAAGGCATTACAACCATATACTTCTACAGCCAAATGTAATGGCTTATTGATTTCTGAATCCTCAAATGCTTAGCATTGGTACTTCTATTTCTATCAAAATGAATTGTAAAGCAGAAATCTCATTCATTTGAATAGGAACTGTTAATCCAGCAGCATGTTATGCATAATATTTTTAGAACATTATAGCTGGAAAATTTTTTCAACAATTATGCATTATGTTCAAGAATGTTTAAATGCATAAAAAAATAAGCCATATAGGCAGGTCACTGCAATAATGACAAAACTAAAATATAACATTGTAGGGTGAATTTTCAAAGAAGTATATTGCATTTGTTTATTTTAGGCTTCAAAAGTCTCCTCAAAATTATCTGCTGCTGAGGAATGAAAGACCGGCACAGAATCAGTAAGTACTCAGAGAATGTAAAGACCTCAACAGTAGTGAATTCTAAAAAAAACCCAAACGTTTGGGCTGTTTAACATATGCATGCTTTGAATACCCATTAAAGACAAGGAATCAGAATCTTAAATATATTTCTCAGAATTCAGGGCTTCTGATATTAGAATGGTCAAATGGGTAGTCAAGTGAGTACTTAGCTCACTGCTAAATAAGACTTCAGAAAACAACAGGGACTTCTTTGCTTCTAAGATCCCTTATTGAGATGAATACAACAAACCAGAAGTTTGGCATTTTCAGACTCTTATGCAGAATCCATATCTCCACGCATAGCCAATTAGCAAAAAAATAGCTCATCCCAAACTGCTGCATCTAATACAGAGAACCAAAAAGCAAGAGCACGTGGTGTAGTGTATCATAATTGTATGAGGTGCAGGTGTAGATGGCGAAAGGAAAAGGAAGGGAAGAATTAAACATATCAGTCTTATGTCTGACATTCAAATGTTGATTTTGGGGTGTTGGCTGGGGCTGCATTATGTTCAGCCTGAGCCAGGGATCTGGATCTGTAAAGTAGAGCTCGTTTAAGGCCTAGAAAACCAGTGTTAACAAAAATACCACAGAAGTAAAGGCAGTTAATGTTTCTGTTGAAGAAAATTCTTGCTTAAAGAAAAAAGATATTAAATGACTATGAAAAAGTTTGAATAATAACAGCACAAACCAAAAATAGTTTCAATAAAAAGAAATTATCTTGGTATCCTCCTAAATTGTTGCCATTGTCATTCCATTTTCATTAGATTAAATAACTTCTTAAAGAGATGTCCCAGCAAAAAGGGCACCTGAATTTGTACGCAACTTTTTGGCACACTTTAAATATGCCCTTATTGAGTGTCTTTCCTTTCTCTCTTTTGATAATGCACATTATATAATATGGGTATAGAATCTATACAATATATTATAAGCTGCATAAGCTTAAAAATGTTAGTATGTAAAGAGTTACAGAATGTTATTCCCATTTTTAGTGGTATTTCTTCAAACTTGTCTGCCAGAAGATCTCTGAGACATAGAGACTTTCTCCCCCACTGATTTCCTTCTGGTTCTATAGTGCTATTTTAGTGTAATTGATCATAATCAATCCTGTCCCAAATCTGTAGACAACATTCAATACTCTAAAATGTCTTTGCATACGTAAGGCTTATCAATTCAAATGGAACTTGAGCATGCAACAGATTTTTGAAGGCCTAGCAAACATACTCTAAACACTCTTGCTCTTTTGGAGATGACCTACCACAGGAAACAATTCATGGCCATATCAGCAGAATTAACAAGGTGGACAGGAATTGTTTCTTCCCAGGAATTGTTCACTGTGTTTAGACATAAAAGTCATGGAACATCAGAAGGTGACAGAAGATGGAAAAATAATACTTTTTTTTTTTTTATTTCATCCCCAAACACACAAGGTGTATTTAGTCTGGTAAACACTTTTACAAAAGTTTACATAATTCAAAGGATACGTGTATTAGCTAGTGGAAAAAAAAAAACAAACAACACTATTATGGGTTACATAAGCACTTAATTAGCTGAGTTACAAGTGTTTGGAAGCTGAAGATTATTAGGGGAAAGAATGTGCTTTCCCTTTTCCTTATGCTCTTTCCGATAGATTGACTTCTCTGTCTTCAGAGATCAGATGTTGATCTAATCCACTACTTATTTTTTTTTGATCAAGAAAAAATGTAGAGGTTAGGAACTGGAAATATCCCAGGCATTAATATGATCTGAAGACTTTTGAAGAGCGTCAGAGGAGAATACTTGCTGAACAAGTTAGGAGTCCACTGAAGTGATGAAAGCAAAATCTATGAAATTTTAGGTTTTATATCAAGGGAGTTTCAGGAGACTCTATAAACAATAATAGCTTAGAATTTACTTCCTTCATATTGGACCAAAATAGAGAAAATATTATTATACCCAAGATTTTTGTTCAAGAATATCCTAATCCTGACTGAAAGATTGGCATATTGGGTGACAATATCTCTAGAAAAAGCATAAGCATGTTCAAAAGATTTTTAGCCTTTGGCTTGGATTTTTTTCAGTATCATTCTCAATTTGCAGCAGCTATACTCTTTGGCTATCTGTTCAACTACAGTAAGTGAAAGTTGTCCTTCAAATTCTCGAGACATATATTTCATCTTTGCAAAATACTATCAGAATCTTTTGCATGTAGAGGAGACAAAAATGCCACATTGTCTAAATATAATTTTAATGTTCATGTTTTCCAGAGTTTTAGTATTTTATTAATCTACAAAGCTCTGTTTAGCATTTTCTGAAAACTTGCATTAAAATGTGTTTTTTACTCGCTGAAAATGCTTTATATATGCAAACTCATTCTTAAGATGGGAATTCACTGCACATTTTCAAGGTTTGCAAAGTCTTCTTTTTTTTTTTTTTTGCATTATTGTTCCATTTGTATTTATTACTGGGAAAGTTGGATTTCATGTATGTATTATTGTATGTCTTATACAAAATCTTATTGTAACTGGTTCTCCTTTCTGAAGTTACTGAGACAAATTTCAATGCTCAAAGGATGAAAGGATCTATCCCTAACTTAAATTATATTTGAACCAAAACCTTTCTATTATGTCTGTCTTTTGAGTAAGTACTAATATTTTATCTAGCAGACAGTCCGAATTCCATTTTGTCTCTCCCTCCTCGTGTCCCTCCCTCCCTCCCTTCCGCCCTCTGTCTGTA
>NW_015090999.1:2152216-2246478 GCF_001431845.1 Calidris pugnax | reverse complement strand
CCCTCCCTTACTTATTTTCTAGAGATCCTGAACAGTTAATACTAATAGAAATAATCATAATTTTGTGTAAAAAACTAATATAGTTTGTAGAAAAATCTAATCACCAAACTCCCTGTCCTTTCCTGGTTTAGCCAAAGAAGAATGTTACAAACATTAAGGACATTTATCTGCATTTATCTGCAGTTGGTGCATTTTTATATCCTTTCCCATTTAGGCCCAGCCAAGGAATAGAATTTGCTTAGAAAATAGTAAAGGCTGATAAACCAAGCTACACTCTTTTGCAATGTATTTCAGTATTTAATCTACCATCAGCAAGCTTATACACTACCCAATTTTCTCCTCTTTGACTGCTCCAAAAGTAGAATTTACACAAAGCACAGAGCATAAATTTTACTCTGTTGACATTCTACAGTAGTTTTTGTGTCCAGGGGTTTGCAGCCTGCTAAAACAATGGAGTTTACAGAGAAAGCAATGCTTCCTGTAAAGAATACAGAAACTTGCAACATAATAATTTTACTTTATTGCCAGAGTAATTATTTTTTCATTAGTTGTGTTAGTTAATACGTCACCATTACAAAATTTGAGTGTGTAATACTGAGAAATACCTATAAATGAGACTGAGCATATGTTGACATTCATGAAGAGCAGGAACTCTTATATTCTAGACAGTAACTTTTATTAAACTATACACACTAAGTTGAGAAATCACAAATAAGTGATTGAAAAACTTTTCTGTTGCCTTTGTTATATAGGATACATATCTTATAAAATGCAACCAGTCTCATGCCCTTAAGGGACAGAAAGGAAATGTATTCTATTGCATTCTTTTCAATGAGATATTTGTGTCACTCACCTGTCAGAATTAGTTCTCTGATTTTGTTTTCTAAGCAATTTTTTTACGTTTTGTAAGAAAAGCAGCTGTAACACAGAAACAATTAGATTCTAGAATAAGTCATACTTTTTTTGCTTCTTTCATGATCCTGAAATAAGAAGAGCAAAATGCTAATTAGACTTTAGCTTCTGTTTTTCTGATAAAATACTGGGAAAAAAGCCGTGATGTTCATTTAGTGTCTTAATAAAAAAACCCTTGGCTTTCCAACAAAGTTTCTGATGGCTTTGAGGCAGCTACCTAGTGCAACTAATGATAAGAGAGTTCTAGCATACTTCTTCCTGTGAAAATTAGTTTCCACCAGGGATACATCTAGATGCCAGTCTTGTTTGTACTGTTTTATGCAACAGTGAATTTTGCAATATTTAAATACATAGCTGGATTGATTCCTGAAAAAGCTTTTAAAATTTGTCTTCTGGTTTTGCAATATTATGGGATAAGTTCATTACTGTCTTTCGCAGCTTAAAGACCAAAAATGTCCTCATGGTGAATGTTTTGATCTTTCAAAAGAACAAATAAAACCCATACCCTATTTCAGAATTCTGTACAGGCACTACATAAGTTTTGGCAGTAGCTGAAATGGTCAGTGCAGTTATATTAGTATTTAAGTAGAGTACCCTGTGTTTTTGCCAGAAATGATTAGCATGTCAATGTAATAATGCATAATTAACAATTCAAATTATCATATTTAATAGCTTTCATGTATTTGTAATTGTCATTGACTGTTTCAGCACCTTAGCTTTAATTAAAAATAAACAACAATGAAAGTATGTAACATTTTCAGATAAAATATTAATTAGTTTGTTATGAATTACAGTATCCAGTGGGAAATAAAGAATTTACTAAGCCACCATAATTGCCCTACAGAATCTCTGTAAACAAATTTTCATAGAAGTCATTCTACTTATTCAAAAAAAGAAAAAGCAGCATCTATTGAATTAGTTTATTCAATCTAGCAATCTTTAGCAGTCTAGCTGAAAGTAATGGTTTCATTAAAACTAAATTCTCCTCTCCTGTCTGCACAATGGAGCAGTTATTATCTATTCTGCTCTTCTTCCTTGAAAAGAACTCTCATTGCTGGCATTGGTGTTTCTGCATTTGCAGGAAGATCAGAGTGGCTCTATGAATATGTAGAGCATGTTCACATGAAAGACGAAAATTTAGTCAGGAGACTCTAACAAAAGCTTGGGACTGCATTTTTCTTTTAGCTACTGAATGGAGTGATAGCTGATACCTGTGAGAGATTCACATAAAGACTGAGAATAAACAGTGTGGACTATGTGTCCCAAATTTCCATGACAAAAATTTTTCATTTTTGTCTGCCTCAGAGGTTTTAAGTGTGGCCAATTGTTGTAATAAGTTGAGGTTTGCCTGATTCAACTTTCCTAGATACTTTGTGATGCTATACCCTTGACTCCGCTTATTACCATGAACTACTAAACCAGTGTGGACCCCAGGACAGAAAACACTGTTCTAATTTCTCAGACAATGTGACTATGTCTAAACTGAGGGACTCAGGTGTATTCCCCTGTTTCTTGGTATGCCACTGGAAACATTCAGCACACATGAGACCTGGAAGGATATATTTCTTTCTTCTTGCTCATGTTTTTATTGAGAAAAAAAACAGGTATATGAGCAGGGAAAAACCTTAGGTGCTTCCTGGGCTTGTCAATCAGGAGACCATGATACTTGACTTATTGCAGTGTAGCTTAGACACAGATCATTTTTCTTGATTCCTTAAATGAAGATGTGCACAAATGTTTGAGGCTTTTAAAATGTTTCTTAAATATTTTGCAATACTTAATAACAACAGCTAAACTTTCTAGGCAAGTAGGTTTTTTTCTATATAAATAATGGTGTACTGTGTGTTCAGCATACATGTTTCTCGGAAAGTACAGAGCTAGGCAATTTTTTACAAAAAAAATAGTTTAAAATGAGTAACTCCTTTTTCTTTCATGTCTTTGTGTATGTCCTGATTAGGCAAACCATGAATATTTAGACATAGGGATGCCAACTTTCAGACCTCAAACAGACTTAGTGGAAACATGGAAGAACATTTATGTAGTGGCTGAATTTCAGCGGTCTCTGTGTTTACCAGGAAATGTAATTATACACAAGGCACAAGCCTTTTTTTCCAGAGGTATGATCATCACTTAAAGAAGTCAGATGAGTTGCACACAAAATGCACTTATTTCACCATGAACTTAAAAGCACACTATAATAAACTAATTCAGTTGCAGATATCTACTGTTGACTTCCAAAATTAGATGAGATGATTCCTACCCACCCTATGTTTGGTAGGATTTCAACTTGTACTCAGAAATATAACTCTTTCTTTTTTTGCCCATTTTGCAGTCAATAGGGAGAAAGACATCTCAAAAAACAACTAATACTGGACTATGATTAAATCACTTTCTGAAGTCATCTCCCTTTATCTACAATAGGAGGACCATACACAGCTATGTTTCATGGAGAAGATTAACAGTAAAATTTTCAGAAAATTAAAGTTAAGCAAGATGAATCCCAAGTCAGGAGTGTAAAGAGTAGTTTGATTCTTACACTTAAATACTGAGTAGTGATGGGCATTACAGAAGCATCAACACAAGCATGCACAAAAATCTTACAAATCTGCCTTCTTGCCATACAAACATACCCACATGTTGTGTTATAAATCTTATTTTCATGGTTATTTGGTACTTTTTTTAGTCTTAAGGAGAGAAATTTTTTATTCTGAGAAATTAATCAGATTTTAAAATGTTGTGGAATTTTCTGTTCTGATGGCTTTCTCTATGATCCAGTCTCACAAATCTGTACAACTAAGCAGTTGCACTAAGAATGTTTTTTACTGTAGGTTTGAGATTTTTAGTTTTGGGACACTGTGGTTTTTCTAGAATTCGAAGTAGTACATATGTGACAAAAAGTATATGCAGCAAATCTTATATAGTGGAGAAAGCAGTCCTGTTTTATTTTAGAAGCTGACCTCCTAGAGATGCTTAGTCTGACCTGATAGAAATCATTACAGCAATTTACCACAGGCAGTTAAAAGGAACAAAATGGTATAGTCATTCCCACTTACGGTTCGCTGCCTGAAATAGTACATGTGTCCTGTCATGATGTGATGCCAATGAGTTTAAAAAAAAAAACAACCTTGAAAATAATACAGAACTCAAGTGAATTCAGGCATTCATGTATGTATTGTGTAAAGGTTAGCATGTTATTTTACCTAATAGCTGATCATAAGCTGAAAACCAGATATACAATGTGCAATGTTATTTACTGAAGAAGAAAGATAAGTGTAATTTGGTGGGAAAGTCTGCACTGGCAAAGAAGCTGTGAATCTGAAAAGTTGTCATTACTATAGTCATTACGTTGTCAAATACAATAAGCAAGGACTTTAGAAGAAGAGAAGTGAAGGTAAAACATCCCATAAATTGAAGCAACAGAGAGTGAATTTTTTTAGTGTGGTTTTGGTGCTTTGTTGGACATCATCTCAGGAAGTCTGAAAGGACTGAAAGTAGTCCTGCGGCACTTCATTTTTTTAATCACAAACAATAAGGATGCTGGGTATTATTTATCCAAGATAACTTGGTTTCCAATTGAAGTGTTCAGAATTTGTCTCAGAGACTCACGTCAGTGTGATGTAAGCACTTAGCGTGAGATTTGCCATAAATTCCGTGTTTAAAATATCTCATTTGCAAGTCATTTGGAACTTGTTTCCTCTTTTACTCTGAATGTATGTATTTATTTAATATCCATCAAACCTGAGATAATTGTGACTATGTCTACTATTTCCAGTTTTCTTTTTTGATCTCAAGTAAATAGATTGGCCATGCCAATGAGCTGCCTTGACCTTCTCTCTCTCTCTCAAAAACACAAACAACAAAAAAACCCACAACAACAAAAAAACACACTGTAAAAAACAAACCCACAAAAAGACAATCCTCTGAAGAAAGAGAGACATACTTGTAGTTTTGGTTCTCATAAGGATTAATAAAAAGGAAGTCGCATTAAAAGAAAGTGCATCAGAATAATGCACAGAATAACCTCTTTAGTATTCTCTGTGTAATGTGAAAAGAAACAATACATATATTGACAATTATTTTCTACATGTTCACTCCAAAAAAATTAGAGATTGCATGAACCAGTATCTTAAAATAAAATTATAAGCCCTCTCATTAATTGATTATAAATCATGGATCACAAGAAGTGGATGTTTGCTACCTCTCAGGCTTGATGCATTCCTGTGTTCTGTTGCAAAATAGCCCACAACTCTGCTGATCAAAAACAAAGGGGTCACCATGGATTACAAATCCTCTAATTGTCTGTGCAGAGGAATTATTGAACAGAATTCTGATGGATTTCAAATCATTGTGATTGGAATGTATTTCTTAATTTTGTCAACGTAGCGTCAAGTGAGACTCAGTCCCTTGACCAAACTCTCTGGGATCTAACGTTTTTTTGGAGATATATTTTTTATGCTTTTATGCTCACCAGATTGATGTCTGCCCACAAATTTAATTAGCTGACTTTCTAGACTTTGTTGGATTTCTTGATCAACATCTTAAAAAAAAAGAAGAGAATAAAACCAGAAAAAGTCTAAAAATTTTTTTAAAAAATGGAACGCTTGTTCTAGAATATGAATAGAAATATGAATCTGAATCTGAATAGAATAGAATAGAATAGAATAGAATAGAATAGAATAGAATATGAAGAGGAGAAATGACTGGGTTTGGGGATCAATTTTTCATTATATAAATTAACAGAAAGTAGATGAGTGGAAAAACAAATACAGATTTTTCAGAACACAATAAAATCACAGCACTTAAGCATCCTGTAAGTAAATATTTTTTTAATATGGTTTGATAAACAGATTGTACAGAGAGCAGAGGCTTTATGTGTTGTAAATCAAGATAATGGCTATTACATGACAAGTAGACACCTAAAAGAGCACAGAAAATTATCAGTCAACAGAATTCATATGTTAAAGACAATCTGTAGAAGAAAAATCTTATAGGACAATGATACAGATTACCTGTTAACAGCAATCCAGGAATCCCAGGCCATTGGTCAAACCCTAACTAATATCTGGCAGCACAGGGAACATTTAGATTTAGAAAACAATTTATCAATTATTCTTCTCTACTATTTACTGACTAATCATAAAAAATGATGCCATTGAGAAACTAAAAAAAATAATAAATCAGCCATAGAAGTCCTGAATTCATTCACCTTGCAATCCATTATTGTGCCTTTTGCCTTCAAATACAATCTTTTAATGAATAGTTATACAAATGAACACATAAAACCTCCTTCAAACTAGCATTTATTTAATTGAGATGGAACATCAGTTTAGAACATACGTAAAGAGAAGGCTTGTAGGTGTGTAATTTTAGATGCACAGATGGCCAATGTTTACACCATTAGATCCCATTCCCTAATTTGTATACAGATATCTATATACACACCATAATCTGGTGTCTGAATCTAGATCCAAATCCCATCCATAATGCTTGACACCACGACCCCCATGTTACTTAATAGATATTTAGAAGGCTGACTGAAAATTCTGACTAATGGACCTAAGCAGCAAGTTACATCATACAAGGTGAATGAAATGTGACTTTTTTTTCTTTCCTTGTCCCGTTTTTGTGGCATTCCTGAAATAGAGAATGTGATCATATAATTAAGGACTATATTATAAAACATGTGCAGAAGACCCAAATTAACATTACATCTGACTTTAATACTAGTATTTCCTACTTTCACATGCTTAACTATCTACCTGTCTCACAGAATTAGAATAAGTGTCCTAAGACACATGGTACATTTTTCTGTATTATGACAGAGCCATCTGGGCCTCCACTGACTGCATCCAATTTACAAAAAGTCCCAAAGACAGGATACCAGACTAAAGACCCTAAGCAATTTGTCTGGGCTGAAGAAACACAATCTAATTTGTTAGTACCCACAATAATTTGTTGATAGTGTAATTAAAACATCAGTATTCTAACCATATGACTGTCATGAATCTAGTTACCATGATACTAACACATACCCTCTCAAGAATTCTATCAGTGCTGTTTCACAATAATAGCTAAATAACAGATAGAAACTTTCCAGTTTCTATCCCTATTTCTGCTTTGCTAACCATTGCTGTGCTGCTCTGAGCCTTTAAGAAGACAGTCTTAACTTTCCTTAAGAAGGCAGGCATTGGAAGGGTCACAGCAAATTGTCAAATCCACAAATTCTTTGCCAAGAAAAGTACGAAATTGATGGTGAAGGTTTCTTCCTCCTTCCTCTAGAGTCTACTTAGGACTAAAACATTTTCTAATACACAGTACACCTTGCTCTTCCTTCATTGGCCAGTGTTCCATATTATATTCCAAAATAACTATTCTGATATAATTTACACTGTGTATAAATATTTTTTTCACCCATCACTCAAGGTTGCCTTCCTTTAGTCATCAATAACTAGTGATCCGTGGTCTGCATGTATCGATGGGCTTTCTGGCTTCATCCTGTGACCACATTTTAAAGAATGCTCTCACGCACTGTGTTCTATGGTGATAGATTATTCTACACTGAATGACAAAAGACATTTATATCAAAACAATTACAGTAGCAGTTGTTTTACAACAAAATTTCACGAAGTTAAACAACAACTAAAACTATTAATATAAAGCCCATCTGTCTGTTAACTAGGCTAAAACAAAAGTTCCTGGCAGATCAAGACAAGTCCAGACTAAGTAAGCTTTGTAAGCCCTGGTCCTGAGTCCATGCAGAGTTAATACAAAGCCTGAAGTCTGTTACTAGCAATGGAAGTACTGTAATTATAAGCCTACAGAGCTATAGTCTGCATTGGCATTGCATTTCCATGAACAGATTAAAACATATTTCCAGAAAGGGTCTTTATTGTACACTTAGATCTTGTACTGGAGAGAATATGTTTCAAACAACAAAATTACATTCATTTGGCAATTTTCTTTTGTAAAATCTTTGAAGAAAATGAAAAAATTCCCAGTAATCGGGGATTTAACTGTTTAAATATATTAACTACACCAAAAATTTCATGGCTTATCCCAAACAATGCTGCACAGTGTTCTCATGACTTGCCCTATTCCATTTTTTTAAACCTGTCAGTAAAATTGTATTCAACAGGCTTGGGGAAGGAGAGATGGAGTGAAGATCAGAATTAGTCATGTTTGCAAGGTTTATGAAGTTTGTCAGAGACTGAGAACGTAATGTGACTTTGAATAATTCAATAAATTCCATTACTTTTCATGTCATCCAGATAAAGCATTTATCTTCATTCTGGTGCATATTGTTTTACTTCTGCACAGTGTAAAGCCGTTATCACTATGCACGCAATTGCAAGGGGGTTTACTATATGGGTATCTGATTTAACAAATGCTTTGGACATATAGGTCAACTATAATGGATAAATGAACAATACAAAAAACTGTTCGATTACGTGTTACTATTTGAAAAATGTTGTAGCAATATTGCTTTAGCAGAAAAATATAAATTGGTTAAATTATGTAAGGACTCAAATTCCTTGATGCTCTTATGTTTTCTGAAAATTTCCCATCTATAAAAAATAAATAAAGAAAAAATAAAATAAAATAAATAAATCAGAAAAATTCTACTCTGAGACTGTTTTAGTGCTTGAAAAAGCATACTGATTTTACTTTTTACTCATTTTTCCATTAACTGGGGTGGGCTCCATTGCACAGTTCTTCCAGGAAAGCATATACAATTACTTTTCTTCAGGATTGATTGAGGCACCTCAGCTTAGTGTCTACTGCTACTTTAACACCATGCCTACCTGAAACATCCACAGGAAGTTGGCAGATATGGCACAGAAGTTACAAGGAACCCACGTTTTTATGGGGCATCGACTACAGACCTGGTAAGATACCAAAGGATTCCTCATATGGCATGAGTTATCTGGGCTTAGGCAGTTGAATAGTTTTCCAGGTGCTGCACTGACTAGCAACTCATATACTGTACATTCAGTGACATTTGAGATATTTCAAGATATCTACTTTAGCTGTATGACATATAGCTGGCTTATGCCTTTCAAAAATCCATCAGGATGCCAAGAAAATATTAAGAAATTCCAATAAGCATTTCTCAAATATGATCTGATCCTGTAAGGACTAGTAAACTAAGCTTCCTTATTCACATGTAAAGCCACATATATAGACTTCAAGATTTAGGTGTCTTAATGTAGAGTTTACTCATATCTCAGAGGTATACTTCTTTTTTTCTCTTCAGAATCCTTAGAAATTTTTCCTTCAGGGTATTCACGAGATGAGGAGAGCTTATCTCTTTTGCAGAAGTACAGGGTAACACACTGTAGTTTGCATGTTCTTAGTAACTGCAATGCTTTCTAAGCAACCATTCAAGAGTTTGGTGAGCTGGTTTTCAAGTGCATTGGACTAAAGTTGTTGGCCTATATTCAGAAATACCTCTGAGAAAAATATTCAAATTCTAGTGAAATGAAAATATTTGGTGACCTTTGTTTGGGCCAAAATCTCTTGGGGGCATGAATTATCTGCCTTTGGTGTTTTTTACTATGTTTAACACATGTAGCTTTCTAACGTGCTGCTTCGTGGTTGGGGCCTTTGGGGGTTACCACAGTACAAATAATAAAAGAGCCTATACCACAAAGCAGCAAAGAGGAGTTAGATACTTAAACATTTTTCCAGTAACCTGTTAATTAAGAGAGACAATTTGCAGCTAAGCCATAAAAAGACTTCCTTACTTCAAAGAGAGCTGAAGTCTTTAATCTTAGACTAACACTGAAGAGTGCAAAAGGGAAAGCCTAGCAGTCCAAGTGCAAACGTAACAAATAATAATACAGAAAGATTAATTAATGATGTCAACAATAATAATAATGCAAGCCTTTGCTGACTAGCAAAATAAGATTTTAAATGACAATGCCACATATCACTGACTAGACACTTCTGTTAAAATTATTATAAAATATATCATTTTTGTGCCTTATTCATTTGCTGTACTTCCTTTAATATTTTTTTTTCCTCAACCTGATTCTATTCCTAAATAAAGCCCTTCTCTTGTAGAAGTGTAATTGTTGCATCACTTCTTTTATTCAGTCCCCAGTGTGGATATTATAATTCTAATATAAATATTCTTTGTATCAACTAAGCTTCATTCTTCTGTATTGAAATCAACAACCCCAGTGTATTAATTTCAATTACACTCGTATTCAAGATTATTTAACTTCCTTATAGAGATGTCTAAACTGTATTTTTGCAAGTACAAGCTGGTTAATCTCCTAACAGGTTCTGCAACTCACTCTGTTAGAACTCCCAAAGCTAAGATTAATCTTTTTCTCTTTGCAAATGGATTTTTTGGTAATAGGATTTTTCTATTGCTAATATGAGTCTAAGAACAACCAAAAGTTTGGCATACACAGAAAAAATATTTTATGTTTAGTTGGCTCAAGCCTTACTGATGCTATTAAAAGCACAGATTTCTTTAAGAGATTATCTGAATCAAGCAACAGCAGTATTATTTCATGTCCCAAAAATACTTATTTTCTGACAATTTATTGATCACTGTTATGTGGTGGTAAAAGAGAAAAAAGAATCACAGTCTTTTATACCTGTAGCTAGTCTGGAGCTGGAAATTCATCAGCAACCACACCTTAATTTATACTGAAAAAGGAAATCGTCCTTTATTCTTTTCAGGATACATTTCTGTTATTTTTTTTTTTTGTCTTTCACAAATATAAATTCTCCTCTAATGTAAGTAGAAGTGAAGATTTTTCTTTATTGGACTGTCTGGGGACTTTTATGTAATGAGCTTTACTGTTGAAAAAGTGTTTTCTTTACCATTTAAAAACTTATGTATTCTTCAGAAGATATCTAATATTTATTTACCTTCATAGATGTGCACAGTATTGGAATGCATAAATTCTCTGGACAACAAATAAATTGGGATCTTTGAGGATATGATGATAAGGTAATAATGTCATATAAAAAGCTAGGGAAAATAACTTGGTAGTTATGAAAAGGGCAGTCATATTGCATATCCACTTCTATTTTAAGCCATCCTATAAGAAAAAAGACAGAAATGGCAGCCAGAAATTGGCATTTTGAGAGGTTTTGGTGTGACTAGATATTGCACAACAGAGCATTATACTGTCATCTGAGAAAAAAATATAATTGAGTTACTTGCCTTAAAAGGAACATAGACTGATTAAAATAGGCTAATTAAATTTTCTGTGGTAAGGGAACAAAGCTAAGAAGAAAATGTGAGTGTGATATTGAGACTGGGACTTAAGAAATATAAATAGCTAAAAGAAACTAAGTTTATATTTTAAAGCCAGAAATATAAGTTCAAAACTATGAAACTATTTCATGAAGAAGGGTGGGTTGCAAGTTTTATTGGTCAACAATGCACATTTTCTCTCAAGGTTTATTAAGTAACAAGGAGAGAAGAATGCAATAAGATCTAAAAAAAACTTCTCCAGATTTTAATCTAGATGTTGCAGCTTTCAGCATTTTGGAGATGTGCCCATCTCTGCGAGTTGCATTCTAGGTGTGCGTTCCTCTACAGACAGATTAGTGAGGTACAGCCTGAAGAAGTAGACTGTGATGGTGGTGGTAAATTGGCTGGATCTTCTGTCTCAAAGGATTATGATCAATAGCAGAAAGTCCAACTGGTAGCCACTGGGAGTGGCATGCTTCAGTCAAGGCCACTGTCAATACTGTTTAACTTCTTAGCTAATGGCCTGGACAAATTGGGAGGAACATTTAATTTGCTGGAAGGTAGAGTTGTTATTCAGAGAAACCTTAACAGGCTGCAAACATGGGCCCAGAGAAACCTCATGAAGTCCAACGAAGTCAAAACTTAAGTTCTCCATCTGTGATAGAATAACCTGATGATACAGCACAGGCCGGGGGTTGACTAGCTAGAAAACAGGTTTGCAGGAAGGGATGTGAGTATCCTGGTAGGAAACAAAATGTTTTTGCAACAAAGATCAACTGCTTATTGGGATGTATATGCAAAAGTGAAGACAGCCAGCAAGGAGAAGCGATTACTTCCCTCTGTTGAGAACTTGTGAGACCATATGTGGGAGTACTGCGGCCAATTTTGGGCTCTCCAGTACATGAAAGGTACTGACTTAACTAGAGAAAGCCACGCAGAGAACCAACAAGATCATTAGGGGGCTGGGGCACATGACGAACGAGAAAAAGTTGAGAGGACAGGGGTTTTCACCCTTGAGAAGTAAAGGCTCAGGGGAGACAATACTGCTGTCTACAGACACCTAATTAGAGGGTTTATTGAGGGCTGGTTCTCAGAGGAACACAGCGATAGGACAAGAGGCAGCAGACACAAGTGGGCACATGCCAAATTCTGATTAGACAAAAAAGCAAAGGTATAAATCAATAATCAAGTATGGGAACAGATTGCTTAGAAAGTTTGAGATGTCTTGATCCTTGGAGGTGTTCTGAATACAACTGGAGCAGACCCTGAGCAACCTTCTCTAACTAGACCCGCTGGTGGTTTGGATGATGGACTGGTTGATATTCTAGGTGTCCTGAGGTCTTTTCAAAACAAAGATTTTACAATAAACATAGTTTTCTGGTGTGATATGAGAACTTCCAAGTTATCCAAGGCATGCACACACAGCCATGGTAGACATGGTAAATGACTTGCAGGAAACCTAAACCTTTTGCAGTGCAAGCTGGATGTCAACCAGGATACAAGGAATAAAAAACTAATCAAGCTGTCAGGATGAGATTTTAACTTCAGAAGACAGGATGCAGATGAAGTGAGTTGTTTACTGTTATTCAGTAACAAATGCTGAAGAGTGGTGTTGGATTTTTTCTCTTATCTTTAGATTTCAGTAAAAAATTCTGAGGGTAGGCATTGTATGTGGACAAACTATAAAACCGTAGTGAGAATCAGAATTATCATTGATTAGTGACAAAATAATAGTTATGCCACGGGTGATAACATAATTTTTTATCCAAATGTTATGCTTTCTGCTTTAGGTGACAGCATGTATCTTTTAAAGAACAAAATGACAGCACAAATGCATTTTTTTCAGTGTCCCACAGAGAAAAATTGTAATGATTTTTTAAGAACTCAAAGTAATGACTGGAAGTACTTGGAACATCTTGCTAATGTGTTCTAGATACACTGACAAACTCTCACACAACTATATTACATTTCTAAACCATGTAAGATATTCTCAGCAGGTTGTGTATTTCAATAATACCATCCATCAAATTGGTCTATCTCTACTAAAAGCAGCAGAAAGTAAAATGTCAAACCCACATGATCAAGCCTCTGTTTTGGGGGAAAGACAAGTGCTAAATGACCCAGAAATGCACTTAAGAGAAGCCAGAAAAACAAGGGCAATAAAAAGTGAACCATATTTTTTTTTAAGGATGAATAAAGAAGTAAAATTCATCTACTGTGTTTCTTGTTTTTTGTCAAGGGATATGTTTACTGTGCAATAATCTGCTTAATAGCTCATTAAAGAATCATTTCCTGGTTTTACTTCTATTCTTCATGTGGGATTTTGCACCTGCTACACACTTCCACTTATCAGTCAATATATCTGAAATATTTAAATGCCATAAGAACAAGAGGTAGTACTTCTATCTCACTCATGCTTTCTGTAGAAGTCCTCCTGTTATCCCTCATCTCTCAGAGAAATATAATGATTGTGAGAAACCACTAAGCTGTGACAATAAAACGTAGCTAAAGGGGGTATTAAGCACAACACTAGAAATTAGTTTAATGCATATTAGTAGATAAAATTCTCTCATAATCTGAACATAGATCAACGCCATGGACCAGGGATGTATAACTACATTATATACATCTGCCTGGAGACGAGTCCCTTATACTCGATATATTTCTTTCACTTACAGTTAACTCTTTACAAGAAAGATAATTAGTACTTAAAAAGACTTCAGAAGAAGGTGCCTGAAGAATATGAGCAAGTCTTAAACAAATTAAATATACAATGCTTGGCTGAAAGATCAAAAAGAAAAATTACAGTATTGGTACTGTAAAGTGAGAAGGTGCAAACCAGGTGCAAAGAAAATAAAAAGAAATAAACAGACAATTTTAAGAAAAAGCTGTTATATTAAAAAATTCCCACAGTGAGATATAAAATGGCTTTGTGAGGGAATTAGTGGAAATTTCAGTGCCTTGCACACTGTAAATAACATCATCAAAAGATAAAAATATTCTTGTAGCACATACTGCTTTGGCAGGGAGAAAGACCAATAAGCTGAGTATTTCAATTGTTTTTACTGTGTCTACAAACACGGAGTTCACAAAATATTACAGTTACAGCTGTAACAGTACACTAGCATGGTTTCTAATGTCAAGAGAACAGTAATTCAGGTCACCAGCTACTAGGTTTAGCATACCCTAGGCTATTATCCATTGCAGGTACAGCAGTAAATTGTAACCACCACAGACTAAATGGATATGTACTAATACTTGAAAACACTCATTTTTTTCAGAAAATACTTGGTCCAGCCTCTTCAATGAAAAGCTAAATAAAAAATCTCAAACAAACTTTGAAACTTTGAATTTGATGACATTTTTTCCATCTGAAAAATGCAGTGTCTATCTGTAACAGCTTTTTTCCAGTTATAGTCCCACTTTCATTCCCATTTCAAATAGCCCTAGCACTAGATTCAGCTGTATTTTTCTGCTTTCCAAAATATTTTATTGTACTGAATGCATATTTCATGGCTCTGCTTATCGCATACAGCAGCCAGGGAAGATTTTTTGCTGCCCTTCATATACAATGTTTAAGGCTTTTTCACGTTCCTATCAAACATTAGATACTGATCACAGAAAAATCTAGGGTGCATAGCAGAATGCATAGGTTTTTTCACTGCTGTTAAAATCTTGAATTTTCCTTATTGATGTCTTGCTCAAGTACTCAGTGTTTAGCTGATCACAAGATTTTGGCACAGGAAGAAATTCTCAACACATTAATTTTTGAGAAACTGTTTGGGATTATTTTTCTTTCCCCTTTGGCATAGAGATCATCAAATTTCATACTGCTGGAAGTAGAATACTTGCAGCACCTTTGATGTTTCTTGCTCCCTTTTCACAGAACTTCACAGCTGTGACTTCTAGGTTTTTTTTTTTATAAGCATATATATAGATTTCCTTAGTTTATAGACCTGGAAAGTGCTTGTGAGCTGTGGTAGAATTTACAGTGGATAAAGACACTTCATATAAAATTCTGAGTGCTTGGGTCTATAGGATTGCAAGGGACTAAACTCAATGATAAACTGACACTTTATTCTATATGGTTCAAAACAATTCCTACTGAAGTCATTCTTCTTCATTTTCAGTGTAACAGTTCCATAACTCCACGTCCCCAGGACCAATCAGTGGTGAACCCAAGCATGTATTCCCAGCAGGCACACAAACTCACATATACAATATACAAGCACATATAAACATATTTGACCACACAGATCATAGACAGACACACAGAGAATTCATATGAACACAGCACCAAGGGCCTCATTCTGCTTCTCTCAGGCACAGCAGGATGAAGGTCCATTAGTGCAAAGTTAATCCACATGTGTAATGTGTTTGCCCCCAGCAGCTGTGCTCAGAGAGGCAGTAGTCTCTCTAGCTGCCCCTGGATCCCCGTCTTCCCAGTCACCCTATCACCCAGACATATGAGCCCCTGAGACCACAGCTCCACTCCAGACCTGCCTTGCTAACACACCCATGTGCACATACACATACACACACACAACAAACATTGACACATCACAGATTGCCTAGGAGCTGGCCTTGGACACATGGTCCATCCAGCAGGTCGTCCAGGATCCTTGTTATCTGTGTCTCATCCCTGTGATAGTGTGCTCCCCCTTCCCAGGTGCCATCCTGACCTTTATCTTCCACAACTCTGCTCAAGTGATAACCATCCCCATTAGTAACAATGGGTGCCTGTGGTCTTGATGACTGCACCGGGCTCGACGTGGTTTCAGTGAGACAGATAACACAATAGCCAAGGGCTAACTTAAGCAACACTGGGACTGTGGTCATACATAAATAAATATACATCTTACCCCCATACACAGTGGACAGCCCAGCAGCTCTTTGAGCTCTCCTAAACATCAACGGGCTGCACGTCAGGATCTCCCCTTGAGCAAGGATGCCACTCAAGGTTGCACCTACTTCTCAAGATTGAGAGATTCCTTGCCACAACAGATCCTCAGTAAGTGACTAATGCATGCTAAACTTTGAAATCTTAGCTGTGTGATATAAAGGTTTGATTGTGCATATACAGTCCTTTAGACATGAACTGTTGACCAAGTCTGGGTCCAGGATTGGATCCAGCCACCCCTATACTCCTCTCTGAGGAGTTTAGAAAGCAAGGGGGTCCTGTCTGAACCTCATGACTCAACAAGAGGGTCTCCCTGACAGCTCTGTCTGATCCGTTCCTCTTTGCAGTAAATAACCAAGTGTGCCTTGCTATCTCAAATCTTAACTGTCAAATTTAACATCAAACTTTGTTAAATTTCTCATTTTATAACAATAAATGTATTACTGCTTCTCTCTTGAAGTGAGGTGCATCATTTCAATCTGTGACAATCCCTAGACACAAGCACACACAGACCTCATAGTCCTTCTAGCAGCTTTCCTTGAGTCCCTCTGATAGCCAGCTCCTCCTGTGGTCCTCTTTTCAGAGAGACCTCTCTTCACCTACTTGCCGGGTAGCCTAGCTTGATCTTTGCTAGTGATCACATTATTGGTAGAGCTTTAAACAACTCTTTCTTTCAGTTTTCTTACGGGCTCTAAGAGACTCCATCATATAGGTATAATGACTGACCTTTTTTAACATTACAGCCCTCTGCCGTTTAAGCTTATCAGACTTTTCACTTCTTTTTTTTTTTTTTTTTTTTTTTTCTTGAAAGTGCTTCAGGAAGAGGTAGGGCATAAAAAGCAGGTGTGGGAGTCTTTAGATCTAAGGAAAAACCTGAGACTAAAGATTTAGACATGCACATCAAAAACTAATCTGACATTCACCAAATAAAAAACAGTATATGAAAACAGAACACCATATCTTATATGTATTTCTTCTCCTTTCCTTATTTCTTTTGTTTGCTTCTTTACTAACAAGGAAAACCAGAAAATCTGTAGGCTCTCTTAATCCACCGAAGTCATGTTCAGAATATAGTACTTTAGATATTGTGAACAGTATCTAAACATCCTATTATGTTGAGATAATGAGCTTTCTTCAGACCACATTAGTGAATTAATTCTGTATATGTCAAGGAAAGTCAAATGCATAAGAATAGTATTTCAAACCCTACCTTTTGAATATATTAAGGCTTAAGTAACCTGAAAGGAAACATCATAAAGAAGGACTTCTGGAAAGAAGTGCTCTTCAGCCTTTAAAAAATAGCTTCATAGCTAGGGCAACATAGACCATAGAAAATAGTGTTAAGTTTTCCTGCCAACTGGGAGAAAAGCATAACCAAAGATCCCATTTTTCCAGGGATTTTTCTGAAATTACAAGGAAATGAGGGGATTGTATTTACTCAATACTCTAAAAAGAAGGCCAAAGAGAAGCTATGCAGGAATGAATTAATACATCCTCTCGGGGATTCAGAAGGAAGTAGCTTATCTGGTTCTTACTCCTATCTTCTTAGTGGGCTTATTTATTTTGTATGAAAGAGTCATTAAATAAAATGAAGGAATATGCACTAGACTCAGCTTCAGAGTTTGCCAGTCAAATTTTCTTAATTTTACATTGTGTTAGGGTCTTGCTTCTTTAGCATCTTGGAACAAAATTCTTGACTTAAAAACAACATATTCATGATGACTATTGTGTTTCAGTCTTTCATTTTTTTTCCAAGCAGGTGTTGCCAGCTCTATTATAACAAAAGCCTGCATGGTTTTTTAATTGAGGAAGATAAAGGTGCTTGTTGGTTTTTTTTAAAACATGCATTCTTTTTTGCATTGTTAGTTAAGACAATTAACTTTATGCAATGTTTGCAACTGTAGCAATAAATTAACACATGAAAAATGTGTCTCATAATTCTAACTAGCTTTTGCAGCCTTTACGTTCATCTCCTGGTTGGTGAGTGCA
The DNA here is from genome assembly GCF_001431845.1 of Calidris pugnax. Taxonomy (NCBI): domain Eukaryota; kingdom Metazoa; phylum Chordata; class Aves; order Charadriiformes; family Scolopacidae; genus Calidris; species Calidris pugnax. The sequence goes on along the minus strand of NW_015090999.1, from coordinate 2,228,461 downwards.
ACAGATAAAACAGAAGAAATATCGAAGTAAAGAGCGATATTATGACATTCACCCTGCTCGAATGCATACCCTGGGGGAAAAAAAAAAAGACAGAAAATAATGTTCCAATAAACTAATTTAGTAATATTCCTTTAAGAAGACAAATTTTTTTCTTGTAAAGGAAATAAATTGTAAGATGTCACCTCTAAATCTTTTGATAACATTTTAATAAACATTAAAATAGAAAATCAGAGTATTTCCAAATTTCAAAAGTCATCTTCTATGGCTCTTCATTACTTTAGAGCCTAAAAATTAAAATATGTATTTTATCAGTAGTTTCTTGTCTACAGAAAGAACCAGATTAAAACAGAACACCACAATTTATTATTAGGCCTACTTATTTAAAGGTGTCCTGGTTTGAAGTAAAACCAAACCAATTTTGTGTTCTGTAATTTTACATTTTAGCTAGGCCTCCTCTAACTCTCTGAAATTAATGGCATATTGTGGACAAAACTACTCATTCTCAGAATGATAAGACCAATGTTTGTGCTAAATACCAAGGAATGGTATGCAGAGAGGCCCTTGCTTATGGGCCCTGTAACAACCAAGGTCAGCCAATTTTCGTTATTTGCCCCTTAGAGGGTCAGAAATGGAAAAAACGTAGAGGGACCCCATCTGTGGGGAGGAACGGACAGGACAGTGACCCAAACCTGACCAACTGGGGTATTCCATCCCATCTGCCCCATGCTCAGTATAAAAACTGAGGGATCAAAGGGTCAAGGCGCTTCCGGAGATAGCTGACGTCCAAAGAGGACTCCTGATCCATGTGTTCCTGACTCCAGAGCTGGAATCCAGTTCCCATCTGTCACTGAGTCCAGTCTGGGACCTCCCCTGGGAGCTTGATACGGTTTTGTATAAATTGTATCTATGTCATTATTTATATTTTTAATTTTATTTTATTTTAATTCTTCATTAAAGTAGTCTAGTTAATTCTAAACTTCTGAATCTCCACGAGAAAAGGTAGCCTATTTTCACCTTGATCTTTGTAGAAAGACAATCAGACAGAAGTAGCTCGTACAAGTGAAAATTAGTCTTTTTAGGCAAATAGAAACACAGAGCTGAAATTATTTGACCTAAACAGAGAAATAAGAGATGAAAATCTCATAAAAATTAGTACACTAAAAAAGTTTTTTGCATCTGCTATTTTTTTTCCATTCTATAGAACTTTACATAGAACTTATCTATGGACCTTTGCCTTATAGAACTTTCATTTAGCATTAAAATATTCTCAGTTTAAATTAATACATCTCAAACTATATTCCTCTTACAAATATTAAACCACCTCTTCTGGCTAAATTTGATAATGAACCAAGTGGCAGTAATGAAGTTTTATATGGACAGAAAAGTAAAAAGAGACAGGGAATAAAAAAGTTCATCAGCAATGAAAAAAAAAAGTAGGATATGTATTCATGACTGCTTCTTTTAGTGTCAGCTAAAGCCCTGCATTTTCCACTTTCTCAAGATAAAAATTACATACACATGTATTTTATATCAACAGAGGAATCTCTGTTAAATTTAGTTGGAATTCTGTTAAATATTTAAGGTGATACTCATTCTATTCATTATACTGCACTATTTATACTGAGTTAAATCTGACATCAGGGAAAAATTTAGAACTCTGCTGCTACTCTAGATTTACGCTTCTGTAACTGAGAGATTTTTGACCCATGGACTTCCAGGGTGCTTCAGTTACCCACTTCACATAGCTTCTGTAAGTTAAGAATGGACACTGAGAATAATGACCCATCTGTTCCTCTTTCACTGATTTAGGAGTCTGATTTATGATTTGTTAATGGGCTCATTAACAGGCTGGTTAGTGGAAATTAAAAAATTAAAAAGGACTGCATCCTTGTTTCTCTTTTTGTATTTAATGTATAGATTCATTTTTTCATAGCAATAGTAATTTTAAAAACTATCTAAATTTGAAAGAATTTGAAGGAAAAACTAAAAATATGAAAATTATGTGAAAAGAACAGGAAATTATCTTCTTTCAAAATAATAATAAAACAAGGAGCTGTGATTTAGAAACATTTAAAAAAAAAATGAGGAGCTATTTTCTGTGGAAGAAGAACATCTTAAAAAATTGAGAGGTGAAATAATGAAAAATCCAAACACCCATCTTCAGGCAGTTTGCTTTATTAAGAAAATATAAGACCAGAGTTAAGATGGGTGTTTCATTCATTCTACAAAAATTGAAGTGTTATCTATAATTTTTCAGGAAATTCAAAGCAGCACAATTGGCAGTGTTCTATAAATCGAACTTGAATTGTAGGGCTTAAGAAAGTTTTTTATAAAGATTACAGTCTTTTCTCACAAGTCAGCATGCATTTATGTGTGTTAAAATGGGGATAAAAGTCACAGAAACATGCTCCATAAATTCCTTTATCCTACTATAATACGGCCAAAAAAGAACAGAATACCTCTGTCACTGTGGATATTACACTAAATCTAGAAAATTGAGAGTTGTATTTTTCTTTTTTTTTTGATAAAAAAATGAATTGCTTTTACATATGCAGCCGTCAGTTTCAGTGTGCTATTTTTGGTTTTCATGTTTCTTTTTACCATTGAATTTGATGAACTAGGTTCAACTGAATAATAGCATGATTTAACATGGAATTGAATATAACTGATTAGGCTTGTCACCTTGTTTTTCCTTATATGAGCATCCGAAAAAGCAAGCAAGAAATGGTAAGTGGATACTTTTGAAGATGACTAGTTTATCAGTTTATTTCTCAATGGTAACATTATTTAATCGAGTACGGTACACTAACAACCATAATAGCAATAATAAACAATGATGAAAAATAGTATGGAGCACACAGGAAAAGGTTTTATGAACAATGTACAGGTGTAAATAGTAGATTGTATCACAAATGCACAGTCTGATTTGTAGGTTTCTACAACATGTAAAAGTTGTCATATTAGTCATTGCCTGTGGTTTCCCTTTTTATTTAGCTGCTTGAATCATTGCTTAACAGTAATAATAGTGCCTTGCAGCAAAGTAACTTAGTTTGCCACAGAACGCTTAGGGGTTTGGGTTTTGGTTGTTTTTTTTTTTAAAAAAAAAATAAGGGTGTTAAAGCATTCAAAATTTAAAAACTTAAACGTAAAGCTCTACGTGAAGGTACCTACATAAAAGTTACGTGTGGAATTTCCAATCTTTGTGTCATTTTTGCATACCTGAACATCCAAGTGTCTTTCCAGACTCATACAGGGTCTTAAGATTGTAAAAACATTCTCCATCTACATCAGTAAAGATAATTCCAGTAAAAGTAGAGCTGTATCTATAGTATACAAGGCACTTAAAAGAGCTCATCCATGCTTATGAAAGATGAACTGAAACTGTACTAAGGAGTGATACTGTAACAATAGAAGAAATTGACAGTTTTATGGTAAGAAATTAAGAGTTCTTCTTTCTTAATCTATGGAAATGAAAGCCAGAAGGGATGCGCTTTGACATTATAAATGCATTCTGGGGATGAGCATGATGGAAAGAGAAAAACTTCTCTTGCCTTGAAGAAGCAGAAATGTAGAATGTATGTGCTGGGTAGAAATTACTTGCTGCACCTGGGCTCTGAAGATACCAAAAGCCCAGTGACAGTGCAAATGAGATGCAGAGCTCAAGTTAATAAAACTTACTGGGCAAAGCAGTTCATTAACTGATGGGGTTTCACTTTGTTTATTTTCTTTTCTGTGTTAACAGTCTTACAGTCTTTGGTCATCTCAGAACTTAAACAAAGCAAATTCACATAAACTGAGAACTAAGGCAAAAAAAATCTTACTTCAGAATATATCAGGAAATAGAATATATCCATAATATGTCACATATATTCACAATGTATCAGGAAAACACAATTACAAGGCTTTGTCATGGTTTAATCCCAACTGACAACTAAGTGCCACACAGATGCTTGCTCACTCTCCCCCCGTGGGATGGGGGAGAGAATCAGAAGAGCAAAAGTGAGAAAACTCATGGGTTGACATAAAGACAGTTTAATACGCAAAGTAAAAGCTGTCAGCACAAGCAAAGCAAAATAAGGAAGTTATACACTACTTCCCATCAGCAAGAAGGTGTCCAGATATTTCCAGGCAGGGAGAGCTCCATCACATGTAATGGTTACATTTGGAAGACAAATATCATCACTGCAAACATCCTGTATTCCTTCTTCTTACCCCAGCTTTTATTGCTAAGCATGACATCATTTGGTATGGTGTATCCTTTTGTTCAGTCAGGGTCAGCTGTCCCAGCTGTGTCCCCTCCTAACTTTTTGTGCTCCCCAGCCTACTCACTGGTGGGGTGGTGTGAGAAGTAGAAAGGCCTTGACACTGTGTAAGCACTGCTCAGTAATAGCGGAAACATCCCTCTATTATCAACACTATTTTCAGCAGAAATCCAATACATAGCACCACACCAGTTACTCTGAAGAAAATTAACTCTATCCTAGCCCAAACCAGAACAGGCTTGAGTAAAGAACATATGATTTAGCTCATCGTAGACAGACATTAACCCCTCTAACACAAAAGAACATTTTTTGCTAATACTGAAATTTTGAAAGAATACCAGCATGGTTTACAAGCAAAGGATAAGAACATTTTAATAGAGAAATATTTTAATATACAGTTTGATAGATAACCTGTTGCTGGGTTTCTGGCTATTAGGACAAGTCAAATTTAAACTAGAAAAAAAATGGCAAATTTAACCAGAGCTGACATTTGATACTGGAAAACTTTCTGAACAGTGTAGTGGATTATTATTACTGAACCTTACTGAAAAGCAAAGTTGTTATATATTTGTTTGCTTGTTTTCCTGAAAGATATGTTCTAGTGCAACAAAGATCAATACAGAGAAGTACTCTTCCTGTATCATATGGAGGATTAAGCTAGGACTACCCTACTCTGAGATGGAGCAGAGCCAACCACCAGTTCAGTGGGAGAGGCTCCTGTTTATATTCACTGTGGCAATCAGGGTCAGCTGACTTGGTTGATTACCCTGTGGAGGGGTTGCACTGAGGAGGAGGCATGGACAGGTCAGGTGATCCAAGCTGACCAATAGGATATTCCATCCCATCTTCCTTGTTTACTATAAAAGCTGAAGAACTAATGGGGTCAGGTTGGTTCCTAAGTTGGTTCATTTTCAAGGGTTTGTTTTCTATGGGTATCACTCTTCAGTGGCTGGTATCTGAGGAGGACCCTGCCAGTTTGCCTATCTTTGATCTCCAACAGTGTGTTCCAGAACCCAATTCCCATTCATCACTGAGACCAATCTGGGACTTTCCTAGTACCTGCTGGTGACATGATGTCCCTGAGAGCTTGGTATGGTTTTGTATATATATTTATATGTCATATCTATTTCATTATTTCCTTTTATTCTACTGTTAATCTCATTAAATTAATTTAGTTTATTCTCTAAAGTCATAACTCTCTTTTTCTCTCTTCTACCACTCCCTGGAGTGAGAGGTAGAGGAGAACATCTGTTGTGTTGTCATTGGCCAACCATGACAAAAATGGAATCATGGAATGGTTTTGGTTGGAAGAGACCTTAAAGGTCATTAAATCATTCCACCTGGCCTTGCAAATCTGTAAATCTATAAAGGTTATATTGAGTGCATTGCATATTTTGAGCGAGGGAGTTTTACCTAGCATGCTGCAATATGCATTGATAGTAAGTGTATAAATTTGGGAAGTCTTAGAAAAACATTGTTGGCAGGAGATTGCCATAGAAGTTAGAAATTTGTAAACATAATCACAGCATAAAGTATTCAGGCACTGAAGAAAGACCCAGGCACAGTAGTAGTAAATCTATAACTTCATGTGATAAAGTGTGATACTCCATTTAATACTGTCACATGTGGTATAACGAAGGTGGTGATGTTGTGTTTATTTCCTTCACTTTCATATGGCTTTTTCAAAAGTTACTTGTACTCTTATAAGATTGATCTAAATTTCTATCAAATACTATTATTAATCCATTTTGGGGAATCTTTCCTTGGAATTATAAAATCATTCTTCAAGTTCAGTAAATAAAATGGTATCTACAAGCTGACATAAAAAGTACTTACACTTTAGGGAAAAAAATGTATTTAGGTGATTGGCTATGCACTGAGAAGTTCAAAAGTATTTCCTTCTCTCAAGAATTCTTTCATTACAATACCGAACGAATATGTATTTTCAGAAGCTACATTTTTGTATGTTCTATGTTGATGCATAAATGTGTAAAAACCCTACAAATAAATGTTCTCATTCTGATGCAATTTCATCTGAAATATTTTGAGATGACATAGCAGTACTAGTTTAAACCCATAGAAATAGCAAACAGCTTCCAGGAAGTGCAAAGTAGTGAGCTGATTATTATAATCACATCTTAGGGTTTCAGGAGAAGCTGTGTAGTCTATGTGCTCTGATATGATGTCCTTTGAAACACTAGCTATTTAGACTGACCCATCAAAATAACGTGAACAGCTATGACTGTCCATCACATCATATTATTAATTATTGTCTTTTATTAGCATTGTTTAATCACATCAGATTATTGTTGCATTACCCCATGATGATGTTAAGGTTTTAAACATCCTGCTAATACAGCAAAATATTTAAATAGTAAAATATTGCAAAGAAATGTTTTTTTAACTTGCCATAAGAGCCAGTACTGGAAAAAGTGTCCACCTCTTCTTTTTTCACTGACTACTTTGTAGAAAAGATTTTAATTCTTCTGTGGTTTGAATGTTTTTTAAAGTCACAAGAAGAAAATAAATACCACCTGTATCATTGTAGGTAATGGAAAACTTGAGGCACACCACAGCAAAAACCAGTTCCCTGCATCTGAAGAGGATGGGACAGTGGCAGTGAAGATGGTCTCCCTGTATGAATCAGTGAGATGTACTTTAAGAGAATTCCATTGCAAATATAAATACTAAAGCAGCAGGAAAACAACAACAAAGAACAACAACAAAAAAACACCCCAAAAAACCAACCAGCAAACCTAAAATAGAAAAACAACACAGAAGATGTAACAGTAAAGGAATAATTTTTCCGTGGAATATTCCACAAATAATGAGAGAAAACTTACCTCTCCTGCTCCCCCCTGAAAAAAAAAAAAAAGAAAAAAAAAAAAAGAAAGAGAAACAATGCTAAGAACTATTATAGGAAATTGAAACAGAATCAACATTCATTAAGAACTGAGGTATCTATTACTTTTAAAAATAATTTGAGGAAAAACTATAGAACATGAAAAAAAACATTTTTATAAGTATTTGATTGCTTTACAAATGCAATAAAAAATTGTATTGTGGTATGATTTATAAAACCTGTAGAAAAACAATAGCACACTATATTAAATTTGATAGTTTTTGTAGAATAATTTCTTCAGGACTGTCATAAACTTCAGTAAATCCTCTTGGCTTATATGAAACCCTGTAAAATTTTTCATTAAAGCTTTGTATGTGGATATGTTAAGGAGTTTTCAGTATCATTGAAATACTGTATGTTATGAAGATATTGATTCATGGATTAGACTTAGCAACAGAACTCACACAGAATATATAGAGGACTTACATCTAAGGGAAAGATAAATTTGATCCATATCAATGAAAACTTGACCCAGACCTGCTTTTCTACATATATTTTGTCTTTCTGTCTCCTACAAGTGCCACTTGCAGACAGATAACAGAAATGTAGTGCACTTGTCATACATCTAATTTGTTCACTACTTTGCTGCTCAAAAATGTGAAGAATTTCATACGAAGCACTTCATCCTTCACAAAACCAGAAAAGAAACATAGTTTTTCATACTTCCCCTTACTTATGCCTTGCTCGCACAATTTCTTGTTGCTTTTTATAAAGGCTATGATGATCCTTCAGTTCACCTGAGGGGAAAAAAAAAAACCACACAACAAAAAGCAACAAAAAATTTGCTTCCCTTTGGTTAAACTGAAAGTTTCTGATTAATTTCAGATTCACTTGAAAAAGAGGCTATGAAAGGGATTAATGATCACTTTTTGAAAGAAAATGAGCTTCTCTGTAAGACAGAAAGTTGTTTGTATGATACACTGCACTGAGAAAAATATGTAATTATAGGTTTCTTGTCCTTTACCAATCCTGCTCTCAAGGGATCAGGGAAGACAACACCAGTGAATTTCAACATTTCTTAGCTGCATTTGGATCTCAGTAACAGACCCAGCTTTTAGAAAATAGCCACTAATTGCATTCTGCGGATTACTATTCTTTGAAGGTCTTTTTGCTTCTTTTCCTTTAATCAGTTTGCTTGCATAGCACTGCTCCTGACTCATATTTTGTTGAGAGAAAGCCAAAAAACCATAAAATAATAATGCTGTCCTGAGAAGATATAAAAAGAATAGGATTTATCTCACCTAACTTCATCTCTCCAGAATTTTCTCTGCTATTCATCAATATGAAGTTATTCAAATTTCTCCTACAGTTAATGGAGAAACATAATAACCCTTCAGGGAATGACTTCTTCTAACTACATGTGTTACAAGGATGAACAACTTGATAGAGATGGGTGGCTCTCACCGCTACCATGGAAGCATCTTCCATCAGTAACTTAAACCAGACACTTGACTTTTAGATGGCTAAAATTAGATGAGAAAAATCCTATAACAGGCAACAGTAAACATGTGTTCGAAATCTTTTTATTCTTTGGATCTGTGATGCCTGAATTTTGACTGCACGTGATGCCTCTGTCTATGCAGAACGTAAAATCTGGAACCACTTCTAAAAGGCAGGCATATACAAGAAAGATCAGCCAGAAAGATAGACTTCTCCAGTGTTTTGTGACACTCAAAAGGCAAAAAAAAACAACAAAACAAACCACAAACATTTCCTTTTGGTTTCAAAAGCAGTGGTATAATTAAACATCTAAGTCAATTTCTCTATGCTTTGCTTTGCAAATTTGATAGTGTAATGTACTGAATAGTTCTTTATATTAAAAATCAAAAGGATAAGCTGGTTCAACAAAGCCAAGTGCAGGATCCTGCAGTGAAGGACTTGGGGGTACTGGTGGATGAAAAGCTGGATTTGAGCCAACAATGTGTGCTTGAAGCCCAGAAAACCAACCACATCTTCGGCTGCGTCAAAATAAGTGTGGTCAACAGAGAGGTGAGTCTGCCCCTCTGCTCTGCTCTGGTGAGACCCCACCTGGAGTACTGTGTTCAGCTCTGGAGTCCTCAGCACGCAAAAGACATGGATCTGTTGGAGTGAATCCAAAGGAGGGCCATGAAGATGATCAGCTGCCTGGAACACCTCTCCCGTGAGGTCAGGCTGAGAGAGTTAGGACTGGAGAAGAGAAACCTGGAGAAGAGAAAGCTCCAGGGAGTCCTTTTAGACCTTTTCCAGTGCTTAGCGGGTGCCTACAGGAAAGATGGGAACAAATTTTTTAGCAGGGCCTGTTGAAATAATGACTTTAAACAAAAAGCAATGCTGAGTAGTGCAGGTTTGTATAATGTATGTTCAATATAGACTGATAAACATTTCATGAAACAGGTAATAAAACAAATGGTCTATGTTAAACTCTAAATGAAAGACGGAGAACAGTCTAATAAAGAAACAGATTCAATGGAGGGTGGAGGTGTTTGTTGCACTTCTGTAGATTCCATAGTAGGATGCAATGAGGTTCCTCATGAGCTTCATTGAAGCAAAGGCACAGCCTTAAGGAAATCTTGTTTCTGAGAAAAGAATTTTGTTCTGAGGAACTTTTTGTAGAATCCCAAAGGGCATCTACAGCTGTAGGTCAGTGACATGGACAAGACACATCTTCTTCAGTATTAATTTCGGAACACCATATTAAGATGAAACATTCATGCATGGCTGGCGCGGCAGAGAGGAACTAAAGAAGAAACGGCATGAGACAGGATGTGTGACAGAACCTAAAGGAGACCCAAGCCCTGTGGAGCAGCAGCTGGGGGACTCAGTACATTTTGATTCTTTAAATTCATCATGTTAAATATAACTTCTGGCGATAAAATAAAAGACAATTAGTAGCAAACTGAAGCTGATTTTCACTATGAGAGGAGAATGGTCTTATGTCAGTACCAGCTTTGAACTTTGATGTGCTATACACAAGGTAGAGCAAGGCCATGGACAGAGTTGAAAATAATTTAATCTCTGAAACAGGATTTGTACAATCTTGATAAAACTGAAACTATTTCTTACAGGACTATTTGTTACATATTGGTTTGGAAATAAATATGTTTGAAGTTAAATCTATTCAAGAAGTTGTAAGGTCACTTGGAGAGTCAATAGTATATGGTAGTCACCTTACCATTCTGCAGAGAAAATGCTAACTTAGCCACAATTTTTACAGTTCCAAAAATACTCATGGCCAGCAGGAGTAGGGAAGTCATTGTGCCTCTGCACTTGGTGCTGATGAGGTTTCACCTGGAGTACTGTGTTCAGTTTTGGGCCCCTCACATTGAGGGAAGGACATTGAGCTGCTGGAGTGTGTCCAGAGGAGAGCCACCAAGCTGGTGAGGGGTCTAGAGTGCAAGTCATATGAGGACAGGATGAGGGAACTGGGCATGTTTCATTTGGAGAAGAGGAGGCTGAGGGGAGACCTCATTGCCCTCTACAACTCCCTGAAAGGAGGTTGTAGAGAGGTGGGTGTTGGCCTCTTCTCCCAAGGGAATAATGACAGGACCAGAGGAAATGGTCTGAAGTTGTGGCAGGGGGGGGTTAGATTAGATATTAGGAAGAATTACTTTACTGAGAGAGTGGTCAGGCACTGGAACAGCCTGCCCAGGGAGGTGGTGGAGTCACCATCCCTGGAGGTATTTAAGAAACATGTAGACATGGCTCTTCAGGGGATGCTCTAGTGCCCAAGATTATTGGTTTGTGGGTGGGTGTGATGTGGTGGGGTGTTGTGTGTGGTGTTGGGGGGTTTTTTTGTTTGTTTGTTTTTTTGTGGTTGGACTCGAACATCTCAGAGATCCCTTCCAACCATGATGATTCTGTGATTCTATTAAAAGTCTTATTTAAATGCTATCTATACAGCATTTATCCGTGAACAACTAAACAGACTTTCCTGATACTGAGTATTTCCTGTTTTTGTTTTTCGGTCATTTGACTGCAACTACATACCTCTCAGAGAAAAATTACTCAAAAAACCCCAAAAAACCAGTCTATCAATATATGGATCCCTGGTGGTAGAAAGCATAACGCTAAAGGTGTGAGCAGATGTCAAACTAAAGTAATGGTAATTTCTCATGTACCTCATTTCTACAAAAATATTTCTAACATTAATATCACTCATGGTTCTGTGCAGATTTCTGGAAGAAGTGCAAATAGTCATGAATTTACATATGAAAATTATGAACTTATGCAAGATTCTCCTCTACCACTCAAAGCCTTTTTTTTTTTTTTAATACTAAAAAAGCAAAAAAGTGATAAATTGGCAATGACATTCTCTGCCTTAATGTTGTCCTTCTTCCTCTTCTGTCACTTCCAGCAACTCTCCAGTTCTCTAAACACAGAATCACAGAATCATATGGGATTGGAAGGGACCTCTGGAGATCACCTAGTCTGGAGATCACTCTAGGTTAGAGTTGGAAGTGACCTTAAAGATCATCAAGTTCCTGCCATGGGCAGGGACACCTCCCACTAGACCAGGTTGCTCAAAGCCCCATCCAGCCTGGCCTTGAACACCTCCAGTGATGGGGCATCCACGACTTCCCTGGGCAGCCTGTTCCAGTGCCTCACTACTCTCACTGTAAAGAATTTCTTCCTAGTATCTAATCTGAATCTCCCCTCTTTCAATTTAAAACCATTACCCCTTGTCATGTCACTACACTTCCTGACAAAAACTCCCTTGCTAGCTCTCCTGTAGGCTCCCTTCAGATACTGGAAGGCTGGTATGAAGTCTCCCGGGAGCCTTCTCTTCTCCAGGCTGAACAACCCCAGCTCTCTCAGACTGTATAAACTGGAGGTAGGTCTGGGTTTTGTTATGGGTATAGTCTTGATCCCTGATTGTTCAGAATAGGGGACTGGGTTGGGTTTCTTTCCAGTAGAAACCAATAGACACAGAGCGATGGATCTGGGTCTTATCCCAACACAGATTCAAAGTAGTGATGTAATATCTGTCTATCTTGGAATAGATGTGGGATCTGGAGCACCATAAGGATCTTCTCCACTTCTTGGAAGTATACATTAAGCTATTGACTATTTAAATTTCCTAAAAGACATTGCAGTGAGTGTTGGGCATTAACTGCATATGCACATCTTCACTGAACAGGAATAAAATCACTTAAAAGGGAAATATCTTAGAAATATCTTCCTTTCGGAACTCTGAATATGAAGGTGATCTAATTCTTTTGCTAATAGATCCTATAACTAGGACTAGTGATTTAAAATTTCAGGGTTAAAATTGCCTAGAAAAGGAAACTATACACACAAAATGAAAATGTCCTGATTGAATTCAAATATAATGCAAGAGAGAGCCCTACTGGCAGAGCTTAATAAATACAATCACTATTTCAGTAGCCTAAGTAAAAAAATTACCTTATAATAAATAGGAGTGAAATACCCATCCTGGGATATTTGCCCCTTTGTATTCTCCTTCACTTTAGATGGTTCACTGAGAAATCCAAAAATATATTCATACAGTATGGATGCTTCATTATCCCATTGCTCATGTTAGTAGTGCTATGATGTAATATCTTCCTCAATGGAATACATGGACTATGAAATATTTTACCAGAAGAACAGAGGCAAGCCCAAACCACTCCCTACCTTCCCCACTTCTTCCACCCTGTACTTCAATGGTCTAAAAATGTGAGGGTAAATGTGAACTTTTAAGGTGTTAATCACTCTGTATTGAAACTCCAGAAAGTTTTAGAAATGAGAAGCAGATAAAAAGATAGAAGTCTGAAAAAGGAATCCTTTTCTGCTATTGTGGGTAGCAAGGAATGTAAAAAATATCTATTCAGTTTAACTAAAGCATCTAAACTGTAGCTTTCTGCAGTACATTTCTGTCACGTGGGTGTTGTTGGGGGTGACAGGTGTTCCAGCAGATTTTACATGTGCTTAAATGGATTCTGCTGTATAATAACAAGAAAAATATCGAGAACAGTTGGATTTGAATAAAGCTGTAGTAAGCAGGCCAGCATCAAATCTAAATGAAGGTGAATGCAAGCAGGGTACAATGCATACAAGAAAGAATTAATTACTGGAAGAAAAGAACACTGAAAAAAGAAGCTTGTCTCATTTTACATTATCGCTTAGAAGATATATTAATTTCACTCGTCAGCTTATGAAACAATCACTACAAGAGAAAAATTTGAGACTGAAGTAGAATTGAAATGATTTATTCATACCTATGAGTTGTCCATTTTTTTTAATCTTCCTTCAAAACATCTGAGATAGCCCAGTAAAGACCAGGTGCAGTATTAAATCCTTTATGTGGTATGGAATGCTAATTTACTAAACCAATTCATTCAGTAGTTAAAACTAGGCATCTAGTACAATATGAGACACTGTAAGAAATCCATAGTACCTGCACAAGGTTGGCAGACTTGACACAGAACCTACAGAGGATCACAGCCATCTGGAGCACCAGGTGCAGGGCATATAAAATACCTTACAGCCTCCCAAATCACACTAAAAATCTTTGTCTACAGTTTAAGATATTTGTGTGGAAAGGTGTCTAAGCTTTTATCACAGTTCAGTGGGGAGCTAAGGGAAGAATCAGTTACCTAAATGTAAACAACTCCATGAAAAGATGCCTCAGGGTATCCTGTCTGGCCTCTGGCTGCTGGTCTGTAGGGTGATCTCCCTGAATCATACCTGCTGGCCTTCTGCAGAAGCCTATATAGCCTATAGGCAAGTGGATCAAGCTCCTTCTCAGTACTGACAGTGGAGCTGTCAGTGTCCAGTGGAGCTGTCGGTAATCCAGCTCGTCCGGCAAGCGGCATTTAGATCTGGACAGGAGAACAGCTCTCAGAATCAGCAACTGTATTGGCTGAATTGTCCCTGATTATAATAGCAGGTTTGACAGATTTATGGCTGGTTTAGTAACCTTTTACTGTTTGTTCGTTAGGAAAATAAATTACAAGTTCCTGCCAAATACATTTTTATCCTGGGAAAATATAAGGTAAGTAAGATAAAAGTCATACTTGGAAATGTTTGGTTTGGGAGATGTTGAGGAATAAATAAGACAAAATAAAAATATATATTAAATTTAATTCGGTTATGGCTTAAAGATTCAGAGCTCAGATTGTCTCTAATGGAATGAGTTGTCTCATGCCAAGATTATACATACACTTTTTTGACATATATGACTTTGACAGAGAGTAAGAAAAACTAGGAATCTAGAGTAAGAATAAAGATGAAGACATACCTGAGGGCAAACAGGAAGAGTAGTCTCTACAGTTTGTATCACAAACCTGGGTAGAAGGTTTTATTATAATATGCCAAGAATTTGAAAAGGAGATTAACTTTGGCCCTAAGCAATATATACAGGACCTAAAAAAATCATTAGCATTTGCACATAATTACTGGAGGTGTATACGGTGCCATCTTCTGTAGCTTAGCAAATCATCAATGGAACCAATCCAATTACTTAACGAACAGAGGCCATAGATGGACGCAGCCTGCCCATGACAACTGCTTTCTAAATGAGGTATGTATCCCACTGTTGTCACCAGCAGGCTGTGTATCTGTACATTTACAGGAGAAGTCCTGACATTTTCATATCTTTTTTCATAATTTCTCATTTCTTGAAATAATGGGACTCAAAGAGAGAATTGCATTCAAGGTCTGAGTGTACATTGTATAAAATGCCATAACGATGTTCTTACTAGCAATTCCCGACTTCCGGTTTAATTTTTTATTTCTGTAAGCTATAAGCTGAATATTTTCACAAAACTATACATTATAAATTCAAGAACTTACTCTCTAGTTAAAGTGGTCAGCTCAGAGCCCATTAGTTATGTTATAAGATATATAAATAAAGTAGTAAGAAATGAAAAAGCTAGGACATACCAAGTCATCCATGCCAAGCTGATTACTACATACGAATGAACAGCTAAGGAAGACCCGACTCAAAGTGTCTTAGCTGTGTGAGCAAAAGTCAATTGTAGTGGATGAAAAAGAGCAGAAATCATTTTGTTTCTGCAGAGCATTTGGATAATGAAAGGAAAAGGAAGGGAAGGGAAGGGAAGGGAAGGGAAGGGAAGGGAAGGGAAGGGGAAGGGGAATGTGATGAAAAGTTGAGACAGACCCCTGGACCCCTGAAGGCAGGATTGTGCAAGGGCTACCAGCAGGGCAAAACATCAGAAAGCCCTTTAGTCTCTTTTCTTTTTTTCTCCTGTTTGGTTGTTTTTTCATTTTTCCTTTCAACAGTAGCAAACATTGTTCCATCCTACACTTTCATGAGCAGCAACCGCAACTTCTTTTGCTTTCTTACAGGTGAAGTGCAGAACTGCTTTGTGCTCACTTTGTTACCCTGGCAGTCTCCTGCTCTAACTAATTCTTAACATTTCCCATGCCTGAAGCCAACACTGGCTAAATGCAGCACAGGATAAGGTGCATAAATTACAGAAATGAGGCCAACTAAGATTATCTAGTATTCATGACATCCAAATTAAGAAGGATTTTGGAAGGTGACATTAAAAATCAGTCTCTTTGTGAGTGTTTGCACATTTTTCTTCTTAAGTTATTCCGCAATGTACTGCTCAGTTTATGAAGAGAGTATTTTTTTATTATTATTTTTCCTATCAAACATTTCTTCAAATTAAGCCTAAGGTCCAAGATTTTATTTCATCATCCATGCCAAAGATTCTTCAGATCAAGTTCTCTCCTACAGGCTGTTATTACACTATTCAAATCACATTCTGACAAACAACTTTTCAATCCTATTATCTCTGGTGGCATACACAGTGCAAAACAAGGGCAGAAACTGGAGAAACACAAGTATGTCTTTCCATTAGAATTCAGGTAAGAATTCTGCAGGTGGTGAACAATCCACTTCACTCTCCTCTTGCCCCAGAGTGTACTTCTTCTGAAGCCCTACAGCCATAACACCTTTTCTTCTTCTTTTTTAATAAAATGAAGACAACAGATCTCCTGATAAATAACACTTCCAGAAACTCTTCTTTTACACAAAATGCTTCAGAGTTAAATGGTTTTATAGAACTACGGCCAAAATGTATTATCTAAAATTGGGTTTTGTTGGCTCTATAATCTGTGTCATAATTTTTTTATAGTTCAAGGCTACATCAACCTCTAAAAAACCACCAAACCTCTAAAAACTTCCAGATGCAGAAATAGACATTATGTTTTAAAAAGATTTCTCAGCTAATTTCTTCTTATTCTAAATCTCACTTAGTTTGAAAAACAAAACTAAAAAGTTTTCAATTTTCTTAAAAAAACTTATCTAAAAATAAATTGATTTTGCATTTAAAAATTTGCAGTTTCATTCAAAATTTAATCTACCTAACTTAAGTTTTTAGTCTGTGAATATTTCTCTTCCACTGGAGACTATCAAAAAACTCTGCATTACCAATCTCTTTTACACCAGGCTTCAACCACTTACAGGTCTTCTGTTCAATAAACTAAACTGATTGCTTCTTAACAGTCTTATCATAAAGTTTATGTTCCATTTTCTGCATCATATTTTTTTTCACTTGTTCTGAATAAGTCCTGTTGTCTTGCCAGTATTCCAACAGCCTTCTGATAACAGTGTAGTAATGTGTATTACATACACTAGATCTCTTTCTACTTCTTTTAATTATCTGAGAGATGCCTTACTCTCACTGCAAAACCTAGTTCCTGGACACTGACTCTAACTACAGTTGGAAAAGAAAAAAAAAATTAATCGAAAGGTTGGGTTTTTTTGTACAGATTTTCATTCTTTTAATTCTATTCATATTCCCAATGAACATTATGAATACAGTTGTAATTCTATTCCATTAGACATCTTCATTTGTGTACAGGTGCATGACTCTCAAAGGTTCTGATGTCATATTGCTTCAATGTCCAGCCCTTTGAAGAGCAGGACAGCCATTTAATAACTGAGCAAATACTTGGCACTTGAATACCCTCAAGCTCACTTTCTGCAAGGACATTCCTGTCCATCACTCTCCAGCTACAAATTGCTAAATGAGGGACCTAGGAGCACTTTTCATTTTCCTGCTTTTTCTATGTACATTAACTGTAACCTCATTGTGTGTTGAAATGAGATACTATTCCATGTATGTAAACATTATGAAGTGTACATAATATATTGCTCTCATTTTCTTCAGAAAGAATCTCTGGCAAATAACCAAGAAAGAAGCTATGAAGTGCTCCCTCAACATGAATGTCTAGGGAGCAGCACTGCAGATTTTTGACACAGCTTAGTTACCGCATGTAAACCTGCTCTGTTTCTTCTTCTCAGCTTTCTAAATTCTTGGGAATCTCTCAGTGAGGATATCTGTGTTGGCAGAAATGCCTTAAGGGTATTATTTTTCATCACTTGGACCTCTGCATGGAAAAAAGGACATATGCAAGGCACAAGAAGACATTACTCCCTTGAACAGTCTCAATAGAAAGTAGTATGAATTCTCTCATTTCAGGTATCTAGCAACAAAGGTTTGTGGCCAAATCTTAACCTGCAAAGAGAAACACTCATTTTCTTCTCCACGCATGAACCATTATGCTTCTATGCACTTGAATGATTTTCACCAATAGTCCATATCCCACTTATAAAGACTTTTGCCGTAGTGACCATGCACATAAAGCCAAAGAGATTTGAATGTAACTGCTTTAACGTCTATTATGAACACCTCTGTTCTTAATATTTTTAAGGATGAAGTCTATCCTTTAAATGCTTCTTGGTAACTAAAGTATAATGAGCATGCTGGCATGTTATGCAGTCAGTAAGGTATGAAAAAGAACTACAATGTTTGAAAGAGAATATTGGGGGGAAATTTATTTTTCCTTTTATGTATTTTGAATAATAATTTATATCAACTCTTTTTCATATTCCTTTGAAATGTCATATTCAGGTGTTAGCACTGTTGTCCAGAACATCTGCTTTGCGAATTATGTAGTTAAGTACTTTTCTTAATGTGAAAAGTTCTCTGTAATTTAGAAAGACCTGTAAAAAGAAATAATTATGGCAGTGCAAAATTATTCGCCAAACTTATTTAGACTTTTCAAGTTTTGAAAGTAATATTTTTAAGATATTGCAGAAAACATTCCATTTTTTAACTTATTTTTTCTGATACTTCATATATATAGAAAAATGATCATTTTAATTATCTTATACTCATTTTCACCAAAGTTAAAAAAAACCATAAAGTTTACCATAAAGTGACTTCTGGCTTTACGTATATCAACACTCAGATTTTTAGATATATTTTGAAAAGTCATTGTTTCTTTCTATTTCCTGCTTTTTTCTTTTACGGTTCCTTGTTGATTTTTTTAATTTAAAACTTCTTCCATGGAATTCTAATGTAATTTAGTAGCTACTTGCATTATGCCTAAATCTATAAATTATGCCTTTTTTAAGGAGTCCTAGACATATTATTTTTCAGTATTTGACTCATCTTTTGTCATGTATTTGCTTGTTAAAATATTATCAATGAGAATTCTGCATTGATGAACAATCCTTTTCAAATTAACTTTGCTTTTTTTAGCTGTATCTTGTTTTTATTTTGTGTATTTCTGATGCACTGATTTTCCAGTACCATACCGTAGAGTTGATGGATAAGGAATGTTACGTGAGACTGGAGCTATGGTAAGTGATACATGAGAAGCATCCATCCCTCCAACAATTTCAAGATGGAGAACCTAATTCTTACTAGACATGCTGCTGCTGTGCAGGCAGGAGAATAACAAAAGCCATCAAAGCCCAATGTGTTGATTTTCCTCTTCCCAATGTATTACTAAGACTTACTGACAGCAGCTTCCTTTTGTTTTTTCCTTTTTGCCTGCTTCTCACAGTCTTTTCCAACTGTTTCAAGTGTTTCCAGCCACCATCAGCTGAGCGCACCGTCTGTTCAGGAGCAGCATGACCACACAGCAAATGGAGACCATGGCCAGGGACCAACAGGACTGGCTGACTGGGGGAGTACTTTTAGCTCACTCACAATTTGTGTAAGCAGGGCAAGAAGCTATTGAAGTTTACCATATCACTTCAAAGTACAAATGAAGTACATCATATTAGCCAAGATAGGGCTTACAATTGATACAGGGTAGAATAGGTCAGCTCTGGGTCTGCTACAAGTAAGCAAATATTTGGTTAAGCAAAGTTTAATTGGATCTCCCTGACAAACTGTCAGGGAAGTCCAGGTTTTAGTGTTATTTTTAAAGTCCTGGTGCTATTCTTTGGTGATGTTAGACCAAGAAATTTTGTTTGGTTTTTTGTTCTCTTGTTTCTTTTTCTCCCTTCTCCTAAACAAACAGTCACTGCTTATAAGCTCCTTGGTGTTACATAACACTGATTTCTTCTACCCATCCTGAGCATATTCAACACAGTTAACCATCACATCACATCACACTCCCCCTAGCAATCTTGGGCTTACAGAATTCAGGCTTATATTTTCATTAAATTCAGTTCGGTGCCAGTAATGGCTGCACTCTTAGCTTTTCCACAGTTCCTTGCTTGCTGTATTTTTTGGCCAAGTCATTCCTGATACCTCTTTTGTAGTCTGAATGACAACATATCCCATTAAGTCTGCAGTGCATCTGTAATTTACCAAGTGCCCTTAAAACTTCCTGGAATCTTCACCTGCAGCAGTACTACCTTCAGACTAGATATAAGGATGAATTATTTTTTTTTTTTTGCAATGAGGGCAGATGTTTCAACTGGAATAGGTTGCTCAGAGAGGCTGTAAATGCCCCATCCCTAGAAATGTTCAAGGTCAGGTTGGACCGGACTCTGAGCAACTTGATCTGGTTGAAGATGTCCCTGCTTATTGCAGGGAGAGTGGAGGGGTTGGACTAGATGACTAGATGACCTTTGCAAACCAAGGTCCCTTCCAGACCAAACCATTCTACAATTCTATGATTCTGTGTGACCTTGTACTAGAGGAGAAGCATCTGTGGCTCTGGTATTGTGGCTGAACACCATGGCTTTGTACAAGACACAGTACCTGTCTTCTTTTCAGATAGCTTACTGAAGGATCTCAAAAAAAAAGGGAACACTATGAAGTGTTGCTGGTTAATAAATATGGCAGGGTCATGTAGCTTAAATGGATGTTTTGAAGAAGACCCAAAAGTTTGCCCTTCCAAATAAATGGGTTGCTCAAAGATGACCTCTGTGAATCATCACATTTGATTAGGTGGGGAAGAGGGAAAAGTGTAAAAGTACGCCCATATATTGTGCAATAAGAAGTTTTGCATGAGAAAAGAGGGAAGTTTGGGGGATTTTGCTGTTCTGTGGTATAAATAAGTATAATATCTGTTTCAGCTCACCCCAGTCATCAAAGAATTTCTTCCATTTTATATTCAGCTGAAAACTGTAGAAGCAAAAGGCTTAATAGTCTGATGAGCTGTTCCTAGTTCATTAGTAATTTTGATAAAAGTTTCTCATTATTTTTCAGTCCCCATCAGCTCACTACTATCAGGGCATGAATTTTTCAGTAAATCAAGGAAAACACTAAAAGGGCATAAAACTGAATAAAGTAATTCAAAATAGAAACTAATGGATTTGATGGATGGATAAGGAGCTAGCTGGATGACTGCACTCAAAGGGTTGTGGTCAATGGCTCAATGTCCAATTGGCAGCCAGTGACGAGTGGTGTTCCTCAGTACTGGGAACAGTGCTGTTCAACATCTTGGAGACATGGAAAGTGCACCCTCAGCAAGTTTGCCGATGACACCAAACTCAGTGGTTGACACACTGGAGGGAAGGGATGCCATCCAGAGGCACCTGGACAGGCTTGAGAGGTGGGCTCGTGCAAATCCCATGAAGTTCAACTAGGCCAAGTGCAGGGTCCTGCACCTGGGATGTGGCAATCCCAGGCACAAATACAGGTTGGGCGGAAAATGGCTAGAGAGCAGCCCTGAGGAGAAGGACTTGGGGGTGTTGGTGGATGAGAAGCTTAACACAAGCCAGCTATGTGCACTGGCATCCCAGTAAGCCAACCACATTCTGGGCTGCATCAAGAGAAGCGTGGCCAGCTGGTCACGGGAGGTGATTCTGCCCCTCTGCTCTGTGCTCGTGAGACCCCACCTGGAATACTGTGTCCAGCTTTGGAGTCCTCAACACAGAAAGGACATGGATCTGCTGGAACAGGTCCAGAGGAGGGCCATGAAGATGATCAGAGGGCTAGAGCACCTCTCCTATGAGGACAGGCTGAGAGAGCTGGGGTTGTTCAGCCTGGAGAAGAGAAGACTCCGGGGAGACCTTATAGCATCCTTTCAATATCTGAAGGGAGCCTACAGGAGAGCTGGAGAGGGACTCTTTTGTCAGGAAGTGTAGTGATAGGACGAGGGATAATGGTTTTAAATTGGAAGAGGGGAGATTTAGATGAGATACTAGAAAGAAATTCTTTTCAATGAGGGTGGTGAGGCACTGGAACAGGTTGCCCAGGGAAGTTGTGGATGCCCCATCCCTGGAAGTGTTCAAGGCCAGGCTGGATGGGGCTTTGAGCAACCTGGTCTAGTGGGAGGTGTCCCTGCCCATGGCAGGGGGGTTGGAACTCGATGATCTCTAAGGTCCCTTCCAACCCAAACCATTCTATGATTCTATGATTCTATGATTCTATGAAAATGCATATCTTCTCTGAATGCCTCCATCTCCCAGTCAGTCAGGTACCTAGTGAACATTCTTAGGATTACCTCCAATGTAATTTCACTATTAGTGCACATGAAGATGTTGTCTCCTAAGCACTGCGTGCCTCTAAATCTTGTTTTGTTACATTCAGCAGTAATTTTTATGTTTCAAGATTTTGTATCTGAATTGTTTGTAAAACTGTATGACAACTTCGTTCTTAAATTTGTTATTTGGTTGTCACTGTTCAGGTTTGATGCTTCTCTTCACCATACATGCTCATGTATTTTAGTAGGGCAGTCAAGTGTACTGACACTGATGCATAATTTATAATGCTCTTTTTGCATTACTGTACAGCCTTTTCCTCTGTTTCTGTAGTACCTGTTTACTTCATGAAATGCAAAGTGCCTAGTAGAAATTTCAGCCCAGTAAGTCTGATTTTTCACCTTCACTAGCAAAGCCCCAGGCATTGCATCCCTTGCAGGGTCAGGGCAGATCTCTGACCAAGGATGCCTTGGCTGGGTGGAGCCAGTGGGAACTAGCTGGTTAACACACCCCTCCACCAAGTCTGTCACCATCCCACTGGAGCTGCCACAGGCTTGGGGAGCACTGTCAGACCACCCAGGGGCAACAGCCTTTTTGTGTCTCCCCCATGGGACCCCCAGATGGAATCAGGGGAGAGTATGGGGAAAAAAATGCAGCCTCAAAGCCCCAGGCAAGGCCTCAGGCTGAGGGGCCCACACCCACTGTGGACACCCTAGTCCTGCCAGGAGGGATAACAGGGCAGCCACAACTCTGATCCCTGAGTGTGTCACACAGCCAAGTGACTGGATGATTATTGCAGATACATAGATTTCTTGGAAGGGCTAGGCTTTCTTTTATAGAAATATAGATGTTAATGTCTACAGTAAAAAAAAAAAAAACAGACTATTTCATCAGCAAAAGGGAGATGCAGCCAGCAGGGAAGAGGAATAAAGCTTTCCCTTTTAAAAATGACTAGACTTGGAGACTAGCTGTAGATTCAATGTCCTCAATCCTTACTAAAAAAAAAGAAAAGAAGAAAAAAAATAGGAATTCATAAACTGTGCTCTCAGATCCTTGCAAACAAAACCCTGTGAAGTCAGTGAAAACTATGAAAATATACCTTCACAGGCCTTGAGCTTTTGCTGTTTAATAGCCTAGGGGTGAAAACTGGGAAATAAATATTTGAGCTGTAGAACTTCTGTATTTTTCCCTAGGTGCATCTTACTGATCTCTAAAGTATCATTTCAGTTGCCCACAAGTAGTCATGCAACATTATGCGTGAGGGCCTACAGTATTTGAGGTTTCTACACAGAGCAGGAAAGTATCACATGAGATCTTGAGGACAATTGTAGCAGAAGGCTTAGTGCATCACAAAGGACACTGGGTACCTGTGCAAGGGCAAACAAAGTGCATCTGAGGTGCTTAAAAATTAAGGATGGGATTCATATTTTCTACTGTAACTCATCTAAATGTCAGTCTTCTTTTTTAAACTAATGAATAAATAGATAAACACCTCCTAGAACAAATTAATCTTATTTTTAGAGGGTGTAGGATAGAAGAGCTTACTTTTTGGAGTTACCTGTTTCATTTCTTTGACTTGGAAATTAGATGATTTGTTCTGGATGTTTATTTCTAAGATGGGTAAAGTTACATAAATCTCATATTCCATGTGTAACTAACAGGTGTATCACAGATAGAGGCAGAACATAGGCTGGACACGATAATATAAGGTTGGCATCAAGCTTCTAGCAAAGACCTATGTTAGATGTAGGATTATAATAGGTAGGTTTTACATTTCAACTCTGGCGTGCTACTATGTTTTCTGTTGTCATTCCTCTCCTCAAAATTATCTGCTTTATCTAGGCATGCTATAAGCTGGTTAAAACTGTGACTCTTGCTTGACACGTCAGTGCACTGTAATATGGATTTCTGATTTTTCATATTAATATTGATATCTGAGTTGCTCTGCTACAAGCCACATGCCCAGAAAAGAGGTACAAACACATACCAAGTCATATGATGAGAGATGAAGGGGATGCAAATCTCCCTAATCTGTACAATGGTTGCATGTTTAAATCTACTATTTTTTTTCCATTTGAAACAATTAATTTAGATTAATTATATTAAAAATATGGAAATTGAGCTATTATAAAGTATTTAATGCAGTTGCTGGAAAAAAGAGTTAATAATAAAGTCAAATTTTAAAACATACATTCTTGCATAGTTGGGCATCAGGCATGCTGTGATCACTGTTTATCATATTAAGCAATATTGACCTACCTGTTGCCTTTTGGTTTACCCTTAGATTATTAACGTGTATAAATAAAGACTGTTCACAGCAACAATAAATAATAAGATCCCATGAAAATTTGTGTCTGTGGGGACTCCAGGGACATGAAGTACCTAGAGGTAAGCCAATACAAAGTTTGATTATTTGAATAAAATCTTAAGGCAGTTTTCTAAGTGTGATGATTACGTCTCCAGAATACCTTTTATTTGTATCTTAAACTCAAAGTATGTGTGTATATCTATATAAAAGCTACCATTCACCACAAAAATGCATTTTCACATAAAAGTATTGACATGAAGAATGACAGTCCAATGAAGCAAAAACAGCACAATGAAAAATAGAAGGCAAATCAGGATTCATAACTGGAAAGCTATACAAATTTGGGCAGTAATACCTTTAAGTCAAAAGCATCAAAGACAATGGTATAAAAGTCACCCAAACCATAGTAAATTAATGTTAACATCATAGTACTCACAAACAAAATTACCTTTGAATATGTGAATTCCTAAATTCAATATAAAGGTATTGTAGTCAGCAGTAGCATGTCAACATCCTATACTTTCTTGTGAAAAAGGCCTAATCCTGCATTTTAACTACAGAAATTCCATTTACCAAAGAATAATTGGCTGTAGATCTGTCAAATTTTGTGTTTCTATTACAGTAAAATATGCTCCTTCTGCTTTGATCCATGCACTTTTCTTAACAGCATCCTGGATGCTTCTCCAATAGTAATCTACCCTTCAATTAAAATATTAAAGTTCCTGTAACCATATCATCATTTACTTGAGAGAATGCCTACAAAAGTGTAGTAGTGGTACATCATCGCCTACTTTTTTGTCTTCACAATGAGAGGATACTCAAAGATCTTTCAAGCATCGTTTACAAAATGTGGCAGTGATTATGACAAATTATATTCACTAACCATCTTATCATGATTTGGCTGAAAGGAGATTTAGTATTTTGCAATTATTTTATTTAGAGTAAATAGTAAACTATAGAGATTTTATATCAGGTACACTGTACATGCAAAATACATGCGAAGGCAAATCAGGATTCATAACTGGAAAGCTATACAAATTTGGGCAGTAATACCTTTAAGTCAAAAGCATCAAAGACAATGGTATAAAAGTCACCCAAACCATAGTAAATTTTATTTAGAGTAAATAGTAAACTATAGAGATATTATATCAGGTACACTGTACATGCAAAATACATGCACCAAGTGTGGTTTGCATTCTGTTGAAAACATTGTCATTAAATGAAGATAGTAAAGATGCCAGGTCTGCATCCAAACCCAACCTTTATTTACACAAAAATTAATTTAGATAATTTCTGAGATATGTTAGACCACCATCCACCTCTCTATTCTACACCTTAAAATGGATTGACAGTCATTTTGTAGCATGAGTCTGTCATTGGGCACTGAACAGTGGATCCACTAGCTTTGCTAAGTGATTTGTAAACCAAGAACAAAAGCCTAAGCCTTCTTAAAATAAATTCTACTTAGCCAGATAAGCCTTTTACTTCCATTATGATATAATTCTACAAGAAACTCTAGTGGATATGCTTGAATTTATTTACACAAATAGACCCACTAAAATTTGAACAAGTATCCGGATGACAAAGCTATGTATGTGAGAGTCAGTGACACCCTAGCAGTGATAATGGAGCGACTTTATTACCAAGCTGCAGTTAGCTTTCTTGAAATGGCGACATCATTGTGTCAGTAATTTATAAAAGCTAAAAGGATAGGTGACACTGAAACCAATGATTACGTATATAAAACTACTCAGATGTGTATAAGAGAGGTCATGCATGCAGAAAACCTACTAACACAAATCATTCATGACTATCAACATCAGTAAAAAGGTAATAACAAACATTAGATCCAAGACATTATATAAAAGTGTTAGAACTAGTAACAAATCTCATCACTGAGGGATCAAAAAGAAAAAAAAATATTCTTATGAACTGTTTGTCTACTACATGGAGGTAGGGAAGAAAATATAAGATTCATGTATGTATATCTGTCAATGCATTAAGATTTTCAGTTCTCTTCCTAATTTTCTGTGTATTGATTGCCATACAGATTAGACATGACTGTGGTCTCATGCCACTTTCTAAACCGGTGAGTACTGAACATCTGAAGTGGAATTTTTTCTAGCTAACACTGATGAAAGACTTATCAAAATCAGTGACAAGGGTATGTTTGTCCTACAGGCAGCATCACTTCAGTGGATTATGTTTGCCATGTATAAAATAAATTATCAATTTATAATTTATATTTTATGTGTACTATGGGATCCTCACAATAATAACTTTATACAAATCAATCAGTTCATACTTCAGGGTGGTAGATAAAAAGAGGTCACCTACACTTACAGAGTTCATAAACACTCTTCATGCAGGATTGCACAGGAACAGAGCTTTAAATAACTGCTGAGTGCAAGCTGGAGCCTTGGTTCAGAAAAGATTGAGAAATGGTCTTCAGACAACTTTTTGCTCCATGAGTTATCTTGGGTTTAATACTAGTTTTTTAATAGTGAGTGTTGTATTCAACATCCATAAGGTCTTCTCTAAATGAGTCATCTGAATTTTACATGCTTCCCACTGAAGACCACTATTCTTTAATAATAATGTGAAACAAGGTCATTAGTCCAATCTGATATTTTGCTGAGCATTTGGACTCTATTGAATTATACTACATTAAAATGAAAAATGAAAATGTCATATTTTTCAAGGACCAAGAGAGATAATGTATTCCTGCCAAGGTATTTTCCTGGCTTCAGCCAAAGTTTTCTCTTTCATTATGTGCCTGACCAGAGTGTTTTCTATGTACTTGTGACAAATTTTGGCCCGTAGCAGTTGAACAAAACTTTGTTTGGGAACTAGGCAACAATCCAGAAAAAAAAAAAAAAAAAAAAAGAAGTTGTAGAAAAAAAAAAACAAGCAAAAAAATCTCCTACCAGATGTCTGGCTCGTGATGTTTTTTTCTCTGGCCCATCTTTGAGTCTATGAGCATTTTCCAAGGTCAGTAGAAACTTTCTCTTTTTTTTTTTTTTTAATTTGTTTTGCATTTTGGCATTCTATTAATGCTGTCTAGATCACTGAGCAGGAAAAAAAGTTGCCCAATAAAAGCATGATAATAAAGAATAATGGGGAGAGGAAGATCAATTTATACCTACATGAAGAATTAACTCAATATGTTTTCTTTCTTCTATTAACAATATGCACTGCCATGCCATCATTAAAAATATTATATGAAGGACCTTTGATTTGCAAAAGAGATTTAATGTGACTTCAGTTAAAATAGGAGAAAAAACACAGATTAAAAGTCGCATGTACCTTTTCCTGTTGAATAGGCAATGTGGTGATGGACAGTGTATTCAGTGTATGGACAGCAAAGCTTTCACAGTGATAAACATGTTTTTCCAACCCTCAGCATACAGTACCTGAAGTAGAATATTCCTATTAGTAACATACACATAACTTTATATTTTAACCAAAAATTAATGCAAGTAAAACTGATGACTTCAGAGGCATATTATGTAAAATATTCAAGAGCATCTGCAAGACAGCTAAGTAATATTTTTTTAAAATTATTTTTTCTCCATAAAACAACAGAGAGCTAGAAAATTTACAGACAGATCACTGACTGTCACGGGCATGTGTCAGATCACTGTGGACTGCAAGAACTATTTGCTCCAGAAGTTAAATGTTGTATGAATTCATTTCAATGTACATCCTGAAGTTAGAAATAAATACTGTTGGTATAACTTACATTAAGACTTAGGGTAAAGCCAAACTTAAAGTTTTTTTCTCACGTTCAAGGAAGATTTCTAGCTAGGATAAACAAAAGTTTAGCATGTCTTATAATATTAAAATATATCCAACTTTTCAATTCCTTGTACAGGAAAGAGACTAGGTAAAATGTTTCTTTTCTTTTACAGTTTAGTCATCCAATTTCCACTGTATTAAATGTACCTTTTCTGTTTGAAAACCTATATATCAGTACTTGGCATATATATTTCTGAAAACAGGACCATTCAGAATGATACAGTTTAGGCTAAAGAGCATAAAGACCAACAATAACCATATCTACAGTAACATGAAAAATTTGTAAATTTGTAAGTCAGAAATAAACTTGATGATCCAATGAGACATAACTTTTCTCTCCAGTAAATTTCACACACTTGAAGCTTAATTCTGAGTCTGGATAGTTCTGCTGATAGAGACTTCCCAGCACAATTTTTCTGTTGGCTTGGTTGTTTTTAACAATTATAAAAGTATATTGCATATTTTTCCAGTATAGCTTTATTTACAAACATAAATTCAAAATATTTAATTAATATATTATACAATCAAAATTTTAATATTTTTCTGTGCGTGCATGGGTCTTGGTAGACAGCAAGCTGAACATGAACCAGCACTGTACCTGTGCCGAAAACAAAGCCAACAGTATTGTGGGCTGCTTTACAGGATGCGTAGCCAGAAGAGCAAGGGAAGTGATTATCCCCTCTACTTAGCACTTACAAGTCCACATATGGAATACTGCATCCATTCTGCTGCCTGCCATCCCTTACCAACCCCCTACTCCCAAACAAGAAATGCATTAATCCACTGGAGTGCAGATCGGTCCAGGGAAGAGTCACCAGGATGATCAGGGCTAGCACACTTGCAGTGTGAGGAGAGCTTGGTACCAAAACTTGCTCAGCCTGGAGAAGAGATGGCTGTGGGGGCACTTAACAGTAGCTCTCAGTGCCTGTTGGAAGGTCATTGAGGAGACAGAGTCAAATTCTTCATAATAGGGTGTGGTGGGAGGCCAGGAGACAGCAGAAACAAAAATATTTCAGACTGGATGTGACAAGAAATCTTTACCCCCATGAAAAGAGTAGATAGTAGAGTGTGTTCTCCTCAGAGGTTGTGCAATCTCCAACCTGGGAGAAGGAAGAGGTTTTCAAGACCTGACTTGACCTGACCTGACCTGACCTTCCTCTGACTTCACAGTTGATCCTTCTTGCAGCTGGAAGTTGGACTAGAGACTTCCTGCAGTCCCTTCTAGCTTAAATTATAATATGATTTTATGATATTTTTGGCAGAAATCAAAAGATTTCAAAGTGCCAAAAGCACCTAAAGTAGCACCTAAATTCATGGGATTATCTATGTTCCTCTGAAATATGCAAAGTGAAGAGGCACAGAAGAACTTGGTTCTTATGGTTGACTTCAACTATGCAGACATTTGTTGGAAGAACATCACAGAAGCTCACACATCATCCATCAAGTTCCTGGAATGCATAGAGAACTGCTTCCTCATTCAAATGTTACATGTGTCAATCAGGAATGAAGCACTGCTGCACTTGCTGCTCACAAACCAAGAAAACCTGCTTTGAAATATCTCGGCTAGTGATAGCCTTGGCTGCAGCAATCACAATATCGCAGAGTTTGGGATCCTGCTGAGCATTCTGAAGGTTAGTTCTAAGACAAAGGTTTTAGATTCTAGAAAAGCATACTTCAGCTTGCTCAAAGGTCGGGTGGGAGGGATTCTTCAGGAAGCTTCCACCAAGGGTAAAGGAGCTAGCGAGTGCTCAGAGCTTTTCAAGAATGCTCCTCTGGAAGCACAAAAACAGTTGATCCCCTTTAAAAGTAAAGGAAGTAGGTGGAGCAAGAGACCACCTTGGCTTAACTGCAAGCTTCTGAGTCTGCTCAAAACCAAATGAAAAGTGTACCAGAGACAGAAAAGCAGACAAATACCCATTGAGAACTACAAGGGCATGCAGAGATGCAGTTAGAAAAATAAAAGCTCAGCTTGAATTGAAACTCGCCAGAGATGTCAAAAACTACAAGAAGGGGTTCTTCAGGTACATAAATAACAACCAGAAACAGAAGGAAAATATTGGCCCGCTGTTAAACAGGCGAGGTGAATTAGTCACCAACAATGCTGAAAAGGCAGGGGTTCTCAACACTTTCTTCACCTCTGTCTTTACCAGCATTGTTGGGCCCCAAGCCTTGGGAACAAAATTTCAGGTTGATGCAAACACAGACCCACTGTCAGTGAAGGAAGATTTCATATGCAAACTGTTACAGGACCTTGACCTTTAAAAATTGCTGGGCTGTGTAATATCCACCCGAGAGTGTTAAGAGAGCTGGCTGACATTATTGTGAGGCCATTCTCCATAATCTTTGAGAAGTAATGGAGATCAGGGGATGTCCCAGAAGACTGGAAGAAAGAGGTCCAGCAGTCTAACTTCAGTCCCTGGGAAAGTTTTGGAACAAATCCTCCTGGGGGCTATCACAAGTCAAATGAAGCATATGATTGGGAAAAGCCAGCATCAAAGGAAAATTGTGCTTGACAAACCTTATCCCCTTCTACGACAAAGGAACCTGCCCAGTTGATGAGGGGTGAGCAGTGGGAATTGCCTACATGGATTTCTCCAAGGTTTTCATGTGGTTTCCTACAACCTCCTCCTAGAGAAATTGATGCATTACGGTCTAGACAAGTGGTCTGTGTGGTGAGTGGGGAATTGGCTGACAGATCACACACAGAGGATGTTGGTAAATAGCTCCTTTTCAAACTAGCAACCTGTCACAAATAGGTTCCAAATTGAGCCCATTATTATTTAATATCTTCAGAAGTGATCTGGATGATGAGATCAAGTGTACCCTGACAAAGTTTGCTGATGACACCAAGCTGAGTGGGGAAGCGGACACTTTGGAAGGGAGAGCCACCCTGCAGAAAGACTTGGATAGGCTGGAAGAGTGGGCTAACAAGAACCTTATAAAGTTCAACAAGGACAAGTGTAAGGTTTTATACCTGGAAAAACATGATCCAGAAGTCTTGCACTACCTGGATGAGGAGCAGCTCTACGGAAAGGGACCTAGGGGTTCTGGTGGACAAGCTCAATATGAGTGAACAGTGTGTTGCTACAGCAAAGAAAGGCAACAGGATGCTGGGTTGCATCTGCAAGGGGCATCACCAACAGAGATAAAAAAGTCATTATTATCCGTCCCTACTCAGTGCTTGTCAGGCCACCTTGGAATACTGCGTTCAATTTTGGTGCCCGCTAGACAAAAATAGGTGTGGACAGGCTGGAGAGGGTCCAGAGAAGTGCCACAAAGATGATCAAAGAACTGAGAAGCCTACCATATGAGGGAACACTGAGAGAACTGGGCTAGTTCAGTCTTGAGAAAAGGCGGCTTAGGGGAGGCCTTATCACCACGTTCCAGTATTTAAAGGGTGGCTTCAAAGAAGATGGAGGCTCCCTTTTCACAAGGATCCATACAGAAAAGAGGAGGGGTAATGGGTACAAGTTACTCCTGGGGAGATTCCAGTTGGAAATAAGAGGAAAATTTTTCACAGTGAAGACAATCAGCCATTGGAATAATCTCCCCAGGGAAGCGATGGATTCTCCAACACTGGACATTTTTAAGATTCAGTTGGACAGGGTGCTGGGACATCTCCATCTTGTTTAGACTGTGCTTTTGCCAAGAAAAGTTGAACCAGATAATCCTTTCGGTCCCTTTCAACCTGGTATTCTATGATTCTATGATTTTATGATAATACCAGTAGAGGATTCATTATTTTTTGATCAGGGAAAATGCTAGCAGAAATATTGGTCAAAACCAATTTTCAAACAGCCACTTCAGTGTTCTCAGGCATATTAAAGTCTACTATTCTCAGAGAATTATTTGAGATTTTTTTTGGAGACTTTTTTTTTTTTAATTATATTTCCATTTAGAGACATTTTATCGTATTATATATAACAAAAAAGAAAATGTAGGAAAAAATTGAGAGTTTTAGTTTATGTTCAGTTTTTCTATGACCAGAAAAAATAAAAATTCAGCATTTAAAATCTTAAAATGGTTACAAAATTCCCACCCAGGCTATGGCTTTCCGCTAAATGTATACGGAGTATCACTGAGAGTGCACAACCATTAAAATTATCTTCCATCCAAACGAGCACAGATAGCAATCAGGCTGTCGATGCCTCTTGTTTAATGAAACTTGTTTGGAAAATTGCCCCTTTAAATGCTAGTAGTTCATATTAGAAGTCTGTGTATTGCTTTTCCTTTGGAACAATCTTTTTGATCTCTTAACAGGCAATCCAGTTGTTCAGAAAAGTGTTGTATTTCTTTGGTTCAGTCGCTGTTCAGATAAGTGTTCTGCTTCTTTGGTCTTAAACCCAATGAGCCAAATTTTTCATGCCGTAAGATAATAACTTTAGAAATATTTGCTACAAACTGACTTTTGCTGAGCACACAGTGATGCAAAAGATGCTTAATGTCAAGTTTTATAGCTGCTGCCTTTATGGCCTATGCTTTTTTTATGGTATGCAGCATTTACTGTTGCATTTTTCTACTTCAATATCCAGCAAAGAAATTAACTGAAAATATTACAGACATGCTGTAGCTGATGGAAACAATAAAACAGGGAACTGTGTAAGTAATGCCTCAGCTGTGAAGAGCTATTTTTAGTTGTAAATTTTGAAGAAGGTTTTTTTTGTTTCTTTGTTTTAAGTTGAAGACTGCTACTATACCCAGAAAAAAAAATATGTTCATCATTAAAATGTATTAAGAAATATAAAAGCACATTTATGCACTAATGCACTGCATGCAAAAGCTTCACCTGCATAGTACCGTATGCGCTATCTAATCAGGCTTTTCTGAAAATTCTGCTCCTCTGTTTCCATTCTTTTCTGCTCTTCTGCTTCATGCAGAGGAAGGACAACCGCTTTACAGCAGATAACAACATAGACTATCTTAAAGTAAATTTTCTGTCTAATATCAGGTACCTGAAGATCATAAAACAGGGAGCTGCTGTGCCTCACCTGTTCTTTTCATTTATGAAAAGTTCCTGCAGTCCTCTCTTGCTTCTCATTTTTTGGGAAGCC
Organism: Calidris pugnax; assembly: GCF_001431845.1. Taxonomy (NCBI): domain Eukaryota; kingdom Metazoa; phylum Chordata; class Aves; order Charadriiformes; family Scolopacidae; genus Calidris; species Calidris pugnax. The sequence goes on along the minus strand of NW_015090999.1, from coordinate 2,195,514 downwards.
CTCCAGAAAAGGATCTGTAAATGCATCCTTAAATGTATCCTTCCATTAAGAGTCCTCTGAAACTAAAGCATGATTTCACATAAATGCCCACAGGTGATTACATGGCTTTAATCCCCTTTGACTCTAATATCCTTTGTTATTTCTACTTGTTAATGTATCATCCTGTTTTATGTTAACAAAATATGCATGCAAAACAAATTATCCACTTGCAGAGAAGTGATGGTAAATTTTTGTTTAATGTGCTGATTGCTATTTTACTCTCACTGGTCATTATTAATCTGATCAGACTCCTTTGTGTATTCTGTGATTATTGCCATTTTAAACAACACCCCAAAAAAAAGTTAGTTTCTTCATTGACTCTGTGTAGCACTGGTACTGGGGCACTTGTCATGTTTCAAAAACAAATAGTGAGTCATTGAATAAACACAGGTACTCCAGAAATGTTATCAGTAAAAGATAGGAATACATGTAGATAAATGATCCTCTCCCTCCAACTACCTGACAGTTTTGCATTTGTAATCCAAAGATCTTCTTTGCTGTTTTAGTTACGGCATCACATTATGAGCTGCTATTATCTCACATAATTCCAATAGCTCTACTTGGATTTAGTACTTTCCACTCAATGGCACATTGCAAGTGAAGTCACAGTGATGTTTCTAGATGTGTAACATAGTATATGAATACAGTAAAATGAGATACTCAAAAATCCATTTTACCACATTACATAAATTACATATAGCTAACATATTCCTGTCATGATTTAATGACTGTTACTTATTCCTGGTATTTTGAGATACTAGTAATCTTAACATTATGTCCCTGATTCACTAATTGCTAAAAGTAGAATGGAATTTATGCAGCCTCATTTGGCTGTCTAAAATGGTAGCAGTGGTGAAAGTAGTGTTCTCTTCCATCAGTGAACAGAGATAAGCACATTCAGAGCACAGTTCATCTTATTACAAGACAGGAATCCAAGGATAATGAAAGGAAAAAATGGCTACAGTCTCCCTATGCATCGTGGGGTGTGGAAGTCTGACCATTAGTGGCCTGAGGAGGTCTGACCACTAGCCCAAATTGGTTTCCTAACTAGGACTTTTTTTAAAATGAAACCTTAATAAGTCTGTAGTTTCTAGGGTCTGGCTTGGATTTTTTCCAGTTTGCTATTAATTACTCTTTTCCCCTCATTCCCTTTCTTTCCTATTAACCATAGAACAGATTTCAGAATTGTACTTTTCTTAAAATTCTTAATTAAAACTTTCCCAAAACCTCCCAATTGTTACTACTTTACATCTAGCTATTTGTAATACTCAGAGATGTTCATAATTTTACTGATTTTGGAGGACTTTTTTTAAATATAAAAATACCAATTTTAAAACTGTCATTTCTTCACAGAAAAAAAAAACCAACATGATATGTATTTTTACCTAAGCAATTAGCAGGTTTTAGTTCAACTTACACTATAGGTTTTGAATAGTAAATAAAATCAGTTCAGCTGATGGCTTTATTTTAAATAATATTAAATAATTATACATAATTCATAATGACTTTATACAAGGCACAAAATGAGATTTCTCATATTTGCTGGGTTCCTTAAAAATCACTATGATATATTAATTTTTAGCAAATTCCTTAATAAAAAGCTTACATGAGTTAACTATCTGTCCATCTGTTTTCCACCTGTTTCTCAATATTTTTTTTAATGATTGGTCAATTTCTGCCAAATTTGAGAAAAGTGGAACTCTCAAAGACTATTTATCTTCTGTTTCATCAATCAAGTGGCTGGAATGGAAAGGCTGGCCTCTATACTTACAGTCTGAGAAGGACATCAGCTCATTAATTTTCTGTTCTGTTTGGCCTGTTACCAGCCAAAAAATAATAAATGGATCAACTACCATTACTTATGTAACTCGTATTTAGTGGGTGAATGAGGGAATATCTTGAGAACAGGACATGCAAGGTCAGAAGGACAAAAATATACAAAAGTGTGGAAATTACTGAAAGGGAAAATATAGATACATCTGGGAAAATATAGGACATATGTCAGGGGAGTTGAATTCTTTCTGTCATTGGAGCATAATACAGAAAGCTATGGGAAATCAAGCTGCACTATTTTCACTCCTCGGAAAACAATTTCATCACTGTTGTTATAGATAAATGTTAGAGAAACTACTCATCCTGTTGCCTGTCTGCTTTGCCAGTCTACAGCTGACCTCTGCCAATGTATCAATGTGTGCCTTGTTTCATACTGTATTTATATTGATTTTCACTCACAGCAAGCCCTGGTCATTGCTAAGTTCTCTGTAAAGTTTATGCCCTTTTCTTAAATCTCCACTCAAATGTAACCAAAGGCCAAAACACTGTCATCAAAGAAAGAATAATTTACATTACATTGCATCCTAGAAAATAAGAGGTATTTTGATTTTGCTTGTTTCTTTCTTGATTATAAGCTCTTATAGTAAGGACAATCATTTACTGTTTGATTATATGGCACTAAGCTATTGCAGGCATCACCACACTACATTGATAAGTGACAGCAACAGCTAACTCTAGTTAGAAGAGAATGAACATGAAAGCAATGTCATACTTTGCATTCAAACTAATCTAAAGTATAACAGTAGTAAAAAAATATTTTTTAGAGAATGTCTGCCCAATGACACTGATCACTTGTAAGTTTTCATCACCTACTTTTTAAATTAGACCCTTGCAAGTAGTATTGTTTAACCAACAAAAAAATCAGTATTCAGGATTTTAAGCTTCATTATAACGCCAGTGTGACAAGTACATCTTGAAGAGTAATTTATCTAATGAGATGGCAGAAACTTAAAAACCTGTAGTTAAATCACAGATGCCTGGTTTTGTATGAATATATAGGTTTCACTAGTTCACTTGTTATATCATTGCTAATTCCCAGGTTTCAATTAATTCAATTTTTTTTTGTTTTTTTTTTTTTTTTTGTTTTTTTTTTTTTTTTTGTTTTTTTTTTTTTTTTTGTTTTTTTTTTTTTTTGAGTCTTCTTAATGTAATGAGTCCATTTCTATTTCCTTATTTCAGGCTGCTGACAACACCACTGCAGGAGTATAGCAGTGACAGGAGGCTGCAGTAAATAGGTCAGAGCAATTATCTCACAACTTTCCTTTCAGTCTCCTATCACTTTAGGACATTAGGTGTAGACATGGTGATGAAAATATCTTTGTCCAGCTCAGCAACATGCTGTGAGAGGCAGCTTATGGAATAAGATACTGAAAAAGACAGCAGCATGAGAAAGTATAAAAATATAACAAGAGGGACAGAAAGAAACTGTCTCTGACATTAAAGTAGTATAAAAGGGTGAGACCTGATTCTCTTTGCAATCGCTACTGTAAATCAGGGATAATGCTATCAAAGCAGTGAAGTTAACATTAGTTTATCTGAGAAGCTATTCAAAGTTTTAGTTTTCAAACATATTTACCCTTTCTTCTGGGGAAATAAAATATGGCAAAGTTATGTGATGAGACAAAAGGCAGTTCTGGAAGCCTATGCATCAAAATTAATTCTTCATTAAATTTTGACTTTATGTGAAACTTACAGATCAGTGTACAGTGCATAGACTGAATTCAGTTTATCTTTTACTGTTTTCTTTAAGAAAACAGCAAGCTGTGTACTTTGACTTGGACAGGGATTTAGTAAATAGTTTGAAGGCCGTGATATTTCAGGAACTGAGATGTGTGAGCTGGAAAGATGACTACTAACTAACGTAGGGTTCTATCTGGATTTTTTATAACTGTGCTGAGTGAAAATATATTGGACTAAGTGGAACTGAAAATTATTGATTTTTCTGCACAGAAGTACAATAAGAATGAGAAATTCAATCAACAAATGAAACCAATCAATCAACCAATTCCCAGTGCTATCGATATATGAAACCTATTAGAAATGCTGAAACCTCAGACCTCACACGTATGAGACTTAAGATAGAAACCCATCAGAAAGAACTATATCTGTTTCGTTGATCATGGAGCAATTTCCACCTTGTTATATGTGCAATTAAAGTTCTTATTAATTATTTTTTTCTCGTTTATTTTAGTAATATTGGTGCTGGGATAAATACCTATCAGAAAATTGAAGGATTCTGTTGGGCAACTGTCTCTCATTTGCAGCTGAGAATTTCACCTGCTTCTGAAAATATTCAGAAAAGCAAACTGATTAAAATGCAAAACCCAAGAACAAAATCAAAGAGAAAGAATGAGGGTAAACAATCAAGTATATTTTAAATGATTAAGTAAGAAACACAAGCCACAGATTACCTTGAGGGTTTATATTTGGATTTGACATGCTTAGTGTGGAAAACTGTATTAACTCATTCCAGGTCCTTCCATTCAATTATCATCTTATTTGTAATACACTTTCTGAGAAAATTCTTTGGACTGGTTGGAAAAACATAATAATAGACGAAAAGCCTGTTTATTTCAGCATGAACTGCTTGATGTCTCAGTATCAAATGACATAAATTCAAAAAATCTTGGTCTTTGGCAATTTTCTAGCCTTTTTTTTGCTATTTTTACCAAGTTTGAATTTCAGCTAAAGCAGTCATTGACACTTATTCTTACTGAGCTGATGTTGCTGCAATAAATAAACTTGGCATGACTTACCCATTAATGCTATTGTAATTTGCAAATTGGTTTTTAACAGGATCTAATTTTTTCTTCTGGGTTTTTTGGGGAAAAAAATTAATTCAGTAAAAAAGTTTAGTCTCTCAAAGTTATGACAGCAGCAGAATAGAGTTGTTGCACATTCTGAGTCTTCTTTCTGTTACTTGTGTAAAGCACTTGTATAAAGCACTTACTCATATACTTACCTGAACATTTGAGATTGACTCATTTAAAAACAAAAGGAAAATATGACTCAGCCTCAAACAAACAGTGTGGACAACGTAGATTCAAACCTAATAGTTTCGTGAGATGAATGAAGTCTAATATCACATTTGATAAAGAGTGTTCAGATGTATGCCATGTTCTTAAACACTTTCCTTGGGAGTCAATGTGCAAAGCAAAATTCTTACACAATATTGTCCTTCTGGAACACACAACCAAAATAGATATCTTTAACTCATTATTTTCTTCTTGTTTATCTGTTCCTCATAAGCTTAAACTGCATCACAGTGGATTAGAGGAACAATTATTCTATAAGCACAAAAGTAGAGCAGCAATGGCCTACGGAGCGCTATTTAACCAGACATCAAGTTATTCCTGCCTGACATAAAGAAGGAAAACTTTTAAGAGGCTGAAAATATGAAAAATAGAATGTCAGTGTCAAAAATTTAAACACTGCATTTGATGCCAACTAATACTCTGTCGAAGAAAATTGATCTACAAAATGGGTTTTCAGACATTTATCTCTGTGGTCTAACTAACATCCAACAAAGATCAAAAGTGCCTTTGAAATCCTATGTTCAGAGACAAGGCAAAAAATATGTTAGATGATCTAGGGCACAATAACTAGCATACAGAGGAAAAAGATTAGTGCATTTTTTGCCAGACGGTGCATCAGATCACGTAATTGCTGAAATGCTGATGCAACTTTGGATGGAAATGATAGCAACTTCTGTAGGACTTTTAATAGTATAAGATCAAGATGATCATAAACACTAGGTACATAGCAGATGACCAGTGATATAGCCAAGAAAGGATAGAGCCTTGTCTTAGAAGTGTAAATATTTTTATACTATGTTATGTCATGTCACGTTATGTAATGAACTGAACTAATAACCTTTAGTTTCCCAAACAAGATGAGGAAGACTATTAGACATTTTTGGTATTTTTGTATGTAAAGAGGCTGTAGCTACCCAAGAAAGGATTTATGCATGCACTGTGCTATTACAACAGAATGCTAGAAAATTTGTTTTAAAACTCCTCATTTAACATTTTGTTTGAGATATCTGGGATGGCTAACAGCTAAGCTTCTAGATGCTTAACATTCTAAGTTTAACTCAAAGTGATGTCCATATTTTTGAATAATAGCTTATCCATCAGGAAGAAGATGAGTTGTATTCAAGGTCCATCTCAGGAACAAGAGGCTTGAACCTGCCACGCTCCAAGGAAATAACTCTAAGCACAGAAGGTATTTGGATAGCAGGTTTTCCATTCTCCTGTAGAAGCTGGTACATTCTTTGTTTAGTTTGTCAAACTTGACAGTTTAGAGGACCGATATCTGATTGGAAAATTCTAAAAAGGATTATTTGGTTTCTACTCATAACTCTATTTTGAGGAAAATGGCTCTGGACACATTCTGTCTTCTGAAAAGGAATAACCTAGCACCAGCTAAGAACAAGTGAGAGAAAAGAGATGCAAGATATTCCAAATAGTAATCTTCTCCACACTTCCTTGCCTTTGTTACTCTGCATAATAAAAATTGAGATTCACTCAACAAGAGTATCATCTTGGATAACCAGTACTTGGGGCACTCACCCAGAATAGATGAGACCTGAGCATCTTATGCTCTTTATAAAATTTATCTGATGCTTGTTTAATACAAAATTGTAAATGCACATGAAGTCTCATAAACACAAACACATTCTTGCCCTGCCTTGCTGGCTAAATGAGTTTTTAAGCCATTTGCATTTGCAGTTGATTTTTTCAGCCTGACCTAACATAACAGTGCTAGTGGACAGGGACACAATTATGCAGGTTATTTGACATCTTGTTAGATTCTTCAGGGAACTGTTTTGGATAATAAATGAATTTTAAAAACAAAACAAAAAAGCACACACACAAAATATTTTTAAAGTAGTTGAAAGAACTCGAAATTAAGAACCTAACCAACTGTAACTTTTTTTCCTGTAACTTTTCTGCCTAATTCCTGAGCACTTAAATATTTCTAACTTTATAAAAACAAAATTACCTGTATAAACCTGTATTCTCTATTTCATGATGATGAAATTTCATACATATGTAATATATATATTATTCATTGTATATGTATATTGCTTTGCACACAGAAAAATTAACTAGAGAAGTTGTCTGTCAAGAGAGACCTTCTGCTAGTTATTCTGTTTTGAACTCTCTAGTTAAACTATAAATTAGATTTTTTTCTAAGGAGAACCACTTTTGAAAGAAAATTATTATTGTTCAAATCCTCCAAAATATTGTTAATTTAGCAATTAGTATAGCATTTAATGATTGTCTGACAAAAAACTCAGACCATTTCAGAGTTTTTCATAAAATCTAAGTCAACTTTAACAAGTTTCAGGACTGGTGCTGTACTGCAGTTTTAGTAACGTGTTCTCTAAAAGCAGACATGACAGAAAATGACCCATATAGTAAATTCTTTGCCTAGTTTTGCTGTTTGTGATTGGTAGCTAAGAGATATTATGCTGCTTTCTTTTATCAAATATCGTAGTACTGACAGCCACTTTTCTCTAGCTTTGTCCAAAAGCAGATTTCCCCAACAGAGACAAACCGAAAGATTCATCAGGCTTCACATTTTAGAAGTGTTAGGCCTTGAAAATCTGTAAAATTATTCTCATGATCATGTTCATAGAATGCCTTTGGAAATATGATTTGATTAGGCAACACTTAGTGTGTGGGTTGAATTAATGATTAACACTATATAAAATTTGCTGAATATGTTAACTTTTTAGTTGTTCTTGGTATTAATGAAAATTAACAATCCTACTGACTACAAATCAAAATTACCATACAGGAAAACAACCATCCTCTATTTTTGGGGTGATTTAAATATATTTTTATGGATTTTATATTTTATTTTTATACTAGAAACATAGCTGCATAGTATGATAAGGAAGATTGTAAAATTGCTTAGCAGTGGCTTATAACAATTTTCAAAATTATTTTTCCTTATGCAAAGTCAAAAACAATGTGATACATAGGATGCATAGGAAATAAAATTTTGCATTATAACGTCTTTATACCTTTAATTTTAATAGTAAAAAATGTATCTTCAATAGGATAAAATTTTTCTCTACCCTGTATGTCTAAAAAGATTACACTGGTTGACTTCTGAAAAGCATGAGGTTTACAGAAGAATTGAAAAAAAAGAACAAAAACCCAATCCCCCAAAATTACCTAGGATATTTTAATTACAGAGACTATTAACATCAGTAAATTAAGATACTTGTCAGATTTCAATTTCCAGTTGTGCAAAATTATTGTCTTTATCAATCCTATCCAGTTGTTTGATATTTGCCACAATAACTAAGTGCTGCAAATTTGGCCTCATTCTCATGGGGTGTCAAGCAAGGACATTACCTCATAGACATGTCATAATGATGAATTAATTTAAGCTGGGGAAGTGCTCATATTATGCTAATGAACTGTACAGCCAAAGCTAAAAATAAGTAACTTCAAAAATAGCCATGGAAACCTTTAGAGAAGCAATTATTTAATTACAGGGCACCTTTAAAGAAATGAATGGTAACTCAAGTGAACATAATTATTTTTCCAGTTATGCAACTTCACAACAGCAACTAAAAAACAGCAGTGAAAAACTTCAGATGATATAGATCAAGATAGCTCCATGGAGTTCAGTTCAATGACAACTGTTTGTGACAATTACACATTAAAGTTTTACTTGTTTAGTTACTATACTTGTATTTGTGTCGTGGTTTCAGCTGAAATCACCACAACTGGACCGACAGATGGCCCTTCCCCCCCCACAAAAGAGGAGAGGAAGAGATAAAGAGATTCAAGAGTTTAGAATGAACTAAACTACTTTATGAATTAATATTAAAATAAATAAATAAAGAGAAGAAAATAATGAAATAGATACAATATATACAAAACCGTATCAAGCTCCCAGGATGACAGTCCTGTCACTGGCAGGCACCAGGGAAGTCCCAGACTGGACTCAGCGACAGACGTGAACTGAATTCCAGCTCTGGAGTCCAGGAACACATGGGTCAGGATCAAAGGCAGACGAACAGACAGGGTCCTCTTCAGATGTCGGCCATCACAGGAAGCGCCTTGACCCTTTGATCCCTCAGCTTTTATATTGAGCATGGAGCAGATGGGATGGAATACCCCAGTTGGTCAGGTTTGGGTCACCTGTCCTGTCCGTTCCTCCCCACAGATGGGACCCCTTTACGTTTTTTCCGTTTCCGACCCTCTAAGGGGCAAATAACGAAAATTGGCTGACCTTGGTTGTTATAGCAATAAGCATAAGCAAGAGCCTCTCTGCGTACTATTCCTTGGCATTTAGCACAAACATTGGTTTTATCATTCTGAGAACGAGCAGCTTTCTCCACAATATGCCGTTAATTTCAGAGAGTTAGAGGAGGCCTAGCTAAAATGTAAGATTACAGAACACAAAATTGGTTTGGTTTTATTTCAAACTGGGACAATTTGACTTCTGAGATATCACTCAGCTCCCTCTTAGCTTTATCATTAAAAATAATATCAAGGTATAATATACTAAGCTCTTAATATTTTGTTACACATAGAAGCCCTGACTGTACCTTGAGAAAACTCCCAGTAGTGTTAAAAATGGGTACTACATTAATTTAAATAAGTGTAATGTGCAGATGTTGTGATAATCCAGTATTAAGGGGTTGTTGATAATGTTTTACATTGTTCATTTCTGTTTGCTGCAAAACGGATGCAGAGGGATGAAAATGGAACCCCACAGTAACTTTGCACTAAAAATATTTAGGCCAGACTGAAATAAAAATCTTGGTTGTATTTAACCACTTCAGTTGAGCTTTGGTGATTGGAAAGACACCTGCTAAACGGCTAGTTAAATTCAGTAGGTTCTTCCCTTTTTGATCTGAAATTCCCCCAGAGCTTTTGTAGTAACAGATATAACTTTCATGATCTGAGCAGTCAGGTTATTTACTCTCCAAATAAGACCCACTGGAATTAGAAAATGGGCTGACAAGTTCTTAATGTCCTGAGGGACACAGTTGACAAGTAACGCTCTAAAAACACTCTGCATATACAGACTTCATTGAGATGCCAAAAGCAAACCCAGAAAAAGCATAGGAGTCTGGGACTCTTTCATTTAAAAATGCAAGGGATAGAGATGAGGTATTTTTATATAATATCCTACCATAGAGAGAGGTTGAGTAGGTTTAGGCATACCTCAGCCAACTGTGATTCAAACATGCTCTCACTGCTCAAGCACATGACTCAACCACCAGGTCAGAAGCTAAATGCAATGTTGCAGGTGTTCAGTTCTAGTGAAAACGGGCTGCTGTTTAATGGACCAAAAGACAAAAGAAAAAACCCTGATATATCATGCCTAGATTCCCATAATTATCATGCTATTTCTTGGATAAAGTTTAACTATGAGCTTTAAATACAGTTGAAAGTGAAGTTTTTGTTTTGCAGCAGTATTTTCCTCTATCATTGAGCTATAAAAACCAGAGATGTCAAAAGGTGCAAGACAGATAACAAAAGCTCAGATGACTGAGTTTTATGCAACTCCAGCCAAGCCAGCCCACCTCCACATATTGGGAACATAGTAATTGCATAGAATATAAATATAATCAAAACAAAGCATATTGAAAGCCTTCCAGGTGCTAAAACAGTGGTTCTAACTATCCAACCTATTTGAACTAGTAGTAAATTTAAGGATTCCATTCCAAAGAGGATTAACATTTTATATCTTTCACTTGCTAAGCTCCAGGATAGTCCTACAGTAGATTCCTGGGCTACCAATATCAGAAGGAAGTTGAGTTAAACTGTCTGCGATAGAAACTAAGAGTCCCTGTGACTGATGAGGAAACATCTGTTAAAATCAATGTACTAAACTCAGAGCTTTTACTACAGTTTTTAACATACATGCCAGAGAAGAAAGGAGATAGGGTACTCTGGGCTGACGTTTACTAATTTTGCCTGTTGACATCCTGTCTTTTTGGGACAGCTGCCTTTTCTTGGGGTCAGCATGCAAATGGTGTAGAACTGATAATGCGCATATCTCTGAATAAGGGATATCTTACTTTTAATATTTTCTCAAAAATATCTTAACATGAAACAGAAATTATTTTAGGTTTGCAACCTAGCTAGTCAATAATTATTCTTATCTCACCACACTACCCTTATAGTTAATATAGTGTCATTAAAGTGAGATTCCAGGAACTTCAATAGTATTACACATTTCCATTACTGTAGAAGCAGACTCAAGGTAATCCAATGCTGTTTTGCTTTTTTGGGGTTCTGTTTTGTTTTATTTTCCCCATTGTCATATCTTTTCAAGAGTCCAAAAGTATTAAATAGTCTTCAGCATCTATATAAATCTGTATTATCTACCATTAGAAGCACAACTGTTCCTAGCTAAAGGTCACTGTAAGATGTGCAAATATAACAAATGTGAAATTCTAATAAGCAAGTGTAAAGACAAGTTTATTAGATTGTGACCGCATTCTTTGCCAGTGAATTTAGCCCACTATTTTAACAATAAGGAACCATGGATTATGCTATTGCTATTGCTATCCTGAGCCTAGTACTTTTTTTCTCTTGATTAGGAAAAGGATTTGCTAAGAACATACAGTCACTATTTCTTATTTTCATATTCCAAGAAAACCCACTGGCTTCTGTTCAGAAGACACTTGATGATATTCTTTATCTCATTCTAATCAGTGGTATTGTGTACTGCTTAAAAAAAACCTCTTTCTTTCTTTGTTGGTATTATAGTTGGATTTTTGAAACATCTTTGGAGTCATCATCTGTAGCTAAAACTATGTTTATATTTGTTGTCTAATGATTTTTTTTTTCTTTATGTATAACATTTAAGTTCTGATTATGGCTAGAGAAATATTGTATATCCTTATTTTCCACAAAGCAAGGAGATGTTCCCTGCAGTTGTAAGAAGATGCCTGATGCTCATCTTCTTTGATGATGTGACATAGAATCATAGAATCATAGAATCGTCTAGGGTGGAAGGGACCTTAAAGATCATCTAGTCCAACCATCAACCTAACTCTGACAAGAAAATAAATAAGAAATAAGCAATAAAAAAATCACTAAACTATATTCTTGAGGACCATGTCAACCCATCTTTTGAACACCTCCAGGGATGGTGCCTCAACCACTTCCCTGGGCAGCCCATTCCAATGCTTAATAACCCTTTCATTGCAAAAATTTTTCCTAATATCCAATCTAAACCTCCCCTGGCACAACTTGAGGCCATTTCCCCTTGTCCTATCTCCTGTGACTTGGGAGACAAGACCGACCCCCGCTTCTCTACACCCCCCCTTCAGGTAGCTATAGAGCACAATAAGGTCTCCCCTCAGCCTCCTCTTCTCCAGACTGAGCAACCCCAGCTCCCTCAGCCTCTCCTCATAAGACTTACTCTCCAGACCCCTCACCAGCTTCATTGCCCTTCTCTGGACCCGCTCCAGCACCTCAATGTCTTTTTAGTGTTAAGAGGCCCAAAACAGGACACAGTACTCGAGGTGGGGCCTCACCAGTGCTGAGTACAGGGGGATGATCACCTCTCGGGTCCTACTCACCACACTGTTCCTGATACAGGCCAGGATGCTGTTGGCCTTCTTGTCCACCTGGGCACACTGCTGGCTCATGTTCAGCCGACAGTCGACCAACACCCCCAGGTCCTTTTCTGCCAGGCAGCTCTCCAGCCACTCTGCCCCCAGCCTGTAGCGCTGCCTGGGGTTGTTGTGACCCAAGTGCAGGACCCGGCACTTGGTCTTATTGAAACTCATCCTGTTGGTCTCAGTCCATCCAGCCAGCCTGTCCAGATCCCTCTGCAAAGCCTCTCTACCACTGACACTGCCACCCAGCTTGGTGTCGTCTGCGAACTTACTGAGGGTGCACTCGATCCCCTCGTCCAGATCATTGATAAAGATATTAAAGAGAACGGGTCCCAGTACCAAGCCCTGTGGGACACCACTTGTGACCGGCCACCAACTGGATTTGACTCCATTCACCACCACTCTCTGGGCTCGGCCCCCCAGCCAGTTTTTAACCCAGTGCAGAGTATACGCATCTAAGCCATGAGTAGCCAGTTTCTCCAGGAGGATACTGTGGGAGACTGTATCAAAGGCCTTGCTAAAGTCCAGGTAAACAACATCCACAGCCTTTCCTTCATCCACCAAGCGGGTCACTTTATCACAGAAGGAGATCAGGTTTGTCAAGCAGGACCTGCCCCTCATGAACCCGCACTGGCTGGGCCTGATCACCTGGGTGTTCTTCATACACTGCATAATGGCACTCAGGATGATCTGTTCCATGACCTTCCCAGGCACCGAGGTCAGACTGACAGGCCTGTAGTTCCCCAGATCATCCCTCCGACCCTTCTTGTGGATGGCGTCACATTTGCCAGACGCCAGTCGGCTGGGACCTCCCCAGTTTGCCAGGACTGCTGGTAAATGATGGAGAGTGGCTCCACAAGTACTTCTGCCAGCTCCCTCAGTGCCCTCGGGTGAATCCCATGTGGACCCTGTATGGAAGCACCCAGCCAAATCGGTTTCAGAGCACAATAGGTGAGATGCAGGGGGTTCTCATCTGACTCAGCTTCATCTCTGCCTTGCCTTGTCTATGCAGAGATAACTTGGGGGGAGCTGATAAACGGCTCAGCCCAGGGTTGTCTTGAGTCGAAACCGAAACCAAATGGAGCCTTATCTCCCTTAACAAACAAAATGCCCTGAGTCCCAGACCACCACTATTCCCGTGATTTACATCACAAAATTAGCAACGGAGACTTAGCTATCACACCATCTCAGGCATGATCCTGCACCCCCACAGAATCAGGATATATAAACCGCAAGGTTTGGGGAGAAAGATGGGTGGAATCCTCCAGTGATACAGCTGGCCTGTAGGAGATTCGTCCCCCCCTTGTCCAGGACGCTGTACAGGGTAACTTCCCAGGGATTGAGAGACCTTACCTGAGAGAGAGGGTAAGTGACTAAGAAACATACGTATGGTATATGGCATGCTATTAGGATTGTGATTGGTGCACTCTTTTAAGGTATTCATATCTAGCGCGCTTGCAGTTTGTGTTGTTACTTGTCGGAATCATTTGTAGGCTGCAACAGTGTATTCCATGAATTGCTTTTAAATTGCAGTAGTGAAATCGCCGTGTACACATAGAACCTGCAATAGTGACGTATTGGACCTGTGAGTGAAGTCCAAATAAATTGCTAATTTGAACCTCTCAGTGAAGTCCTTTTCGTCACAGACCCATAGACTTGTTTGTGTCCCTCACCACTTCCGTTAGCATTACAGGGGCTTCATTCTGCTCCCCACTCCTATCTGCTGGCTCAGGGGTCTGGGTACTCAGGGGACACCCTACTTCACTACTAAAGACTGAGGCAAAAAAGGCATTCAGTACCTCAACCTTCTCCTCATCCTTTGTCACTACATTGCCTCCCATATCCAATAGTGGATGGAGGTTGTCCCGAGTCCTCCTCTTGCTACTAATAGATTTATAGAATTTCTTGTTGTTGTTTTTAACATCCAAGGCCAGGTTCAGTTCAAGCTGGGCTTTAGCCTTTCTTATCTTTTCCCTACATAACTTTGCTACACCTTTATAATCTTCATGAGTGGCCCGCCCCTTTTTCCAAAGGCCATAAACATTCCTTTTTTCCCTGAGCTCTGACCCTATCTCTTTGTTTAACCAGGTCGGTCTTTTCCCCCAACGGCTCGCTTTACTGTGCAGAGGGATGGCCTGGGCCTGCGCTTTTCAGACTTCCTCCTTGAAAAATGTCCAGCCTTCCTGGACTGCTTTGCCCTTCAGGGCTGCCTCCCAAGGGACTCTGTCAAGCAGAGTCTTGAAAAGACCAAAGTCTGCCCTGCAGAATCCATGATGGCAGTCCTGCTGGCTCCCCTTCTCGCCTCCCTAAGAATCAAAAACTTTATCATTTCATGGTCACTTTGCCCCAGAAGGCCTCCAACCGTCACACCCCCACAAGTCCTTCTCTATTTACAAGCACCAGATCCAGCAATGCTCCTTCCCTAATCGGTTCCCTCACCAGCTGTGTCAGGAAGTTATCCCCAACACACTCCAGGAACCTTCTAAACTGTTCCCTCTGAGCTGTATTGTGTTCCCAGCTGATATCTGGTAGGTTGAAGTCTCCCACCAGGACAAGGGCAAGTGATCTTGAGACCTCTGCCAGCTGCTTATAGAACATTTCATCTACCTCTACATCCTGGTTGGGGGGGTCTGTAACAGACTCCCATGACAATATCAGCCTTACTGGCCCTCCCCCTGATTCTTACCCATAAGCACTCAACTCTGCCATTGCCCTCAATAAGTTCTAGACATTCATAATCCTCCCTAACATACAGAGCCACCCCTCCTCCTCTTCTTCCTTGCCTGTCCCTTCTGAAGAGCTTGTAGCCATCCATTGCAGCACTCCAGTCATGTGATTCATCCCACCATGTTTCCATGACGGCAACTACATCGTAGCTTTCCTGCCTCTACAATGGCCTCCAGCTCCTCCTGTTTGTTGCCCATGCTGTGTGCATTTGTGTAGATGCACTTCAGCTGGGCTAGTTGTCCTGCCACTTTTTTGGGGGGACGAACCCTATTTCCTAACCGACCATGCTCAGTCCCTTCTGTAGTTGCCACCCTATTACTACTTCTTATGTCTTCGCTACCATATGTATCACTATCCCCCACTGCCACTGAGACAATGGACTGCAAGGCTTTGCTAGCAGTAGTAGTAGGCTTTCCCCCGGGTCGCAAGCAGGCCTGGTATCCTGTAAATCAATCGAAATGAGAGAGCAATAGTCCTCACTAAGCTCCCATCCCTCAAGCCCTGGCATGCTTCCCTTGGGTTTAATTCTCTCAGTCCCAGTTATCTCCCCCTCCCCCCTCTTATCTAGTTTAAAGCCATGTTGACGAGCCCTGCTAACTCCTGCCCCAAAATTCTTTTCCCCCTCTGGGACAGGTGCCTCCCACCTGCCACCAGTAGGCCAGGTGTCTCATACAGCAGCCTATGATTGAAAAACCCAAAGCCCTGCCGATAACACCAGTCCTGGAGCCATAAATTGACCTGGTGCCTCTTCCTGTCTGTTTCCTCATTCATCATTGCTAGTGAAGGGATAGAGGAGAAACGTAGTTTCAAATTAATTCTGCCATATATTGTGACTGGGACCAGAGCTCTACAATATTCTGAATTCAAAATTTTAGACAAATGTAAACATGTTAAAAAAATATTTCAACCTATTTGGCCTCCCCTGTCAGAGTGTAAAATAAAGCTGAATAAAGTATTACCTCTTCCATGGAAGACAAACCAACATTAAATAAAAGTTCAACAGACCCAGGATCATGAAGAGACAGTCATAGCTATGACCTTTTCCCTGGTCATACTTTAACAATTCCTAACATGAAGTAGTGATTCTAACTCCTCAGAGCCATCATTCCACTTCTGAGGGTATCTGTTTCTTTCAGTAGTCACAGAAGCTGCCTTAGCTGTTTCTGCCTCTTATTTCACTCTTTTAAATTCAGTGTTAAATCTCTGGCATAACAGCAGAACAACAGCAGATTATGAATTTTCCAAAATGGCCATGCTTGCTAGGAGAGTTTCTTAAAAGGGTGTAATTGCCTGGTATTCCCTAGAAACAAAGCAACACCAAGTGCAGCAGGAAATCATGTGTAACTGGTCAGTTTCAGAATTTGACACCATCATGAAACCAAAATATGGGCTTAATCTAACTCCAGTGCAGGAAGATCTGAGTACAATTCATTGCTTTGTCTTCCTTTTTTTCCCCTTCCAATTTCTTACACATTGTTTCTGCCATTCCTGGAGGTGGCTAGGCTAACTTTTGGGGCTTTTATAAAGCTATATTAAAAAAACAGAACCACAGCTGAAGCAATCAGTATTTGTTTCTAGGATGATACCACATGACCTGTTTTCACGGACACATTTGCAAAGCAGAAACACACTTCTGAATTTTACTCTTTACCTCTGTTTTGGTTTGTTCTGATTTGGTTTGGCTTATTTCTCTTCAAGTTTCCTTAGCAGGATTTTCAATGACAATTTTATTCTTTTTTAATTGATTTTCTTTGAATTTTTTGACCCATATCTTTTTCACAACTATATTTCAGAAAAAAGTATTATGTAGATATATAAGATAAATTTGCAAGATTAGAGGTGTTATGAGCCTGTCAGTCAACGGCAAAAGAAAATCTTTAAAGAAAATTTTGTAACTTAGTTTATTCTTTCAATCTAAAGAGAAGGTATCCATCAGAGACTGTTAGAGATGCAAGTTGTTCACTAGCTACAGGAATGTTTATTTCAAATGCCAGTTGTATTTGGTTTATCATCTTTATACATAAATTGTCAGAAAACAGTTGTAAATCGGTTGTTTAAGCTGTGAGGTGGAATGTGTAAATTAAACTTAAAATGGACGTGAGAAAGGCTGCAAGAAAACAGAAGAGGATGACTTAAAGTCATCAATTTGACTTAAAGTCATTAATATTATTAAATAGCATAACAAATTAGGTCAAAATTTGATTCATAACAGTATTTGCCATTGACCAAGAGTTGGTCTTACACTGCTGATTGTGGGATCCTACCCGACTTGAGTTTTACCAATGCTCACTTCAATAGCATTTGAATTATTTTCCTCTTGAGCTAATCACAAATGAAAGCAGTGGTACATATGCCAGCATCAATACTACACCCTCTATACACTAGAACACGAAATATAGTACTATGTAGTGTGAGGAAATGCCCACCAACTAACTGCTGAAGCTGTGACTGCTATCTAAACAAACAAGATTTTTCATGAGAAGAAGTCCCTATGTGTCAACAGTGCCATGTAATACTATAGCTGTCTTCTACCACATCTCATGCACAT
Source organism: Calidris pugnax (assembly GCF_001431845.1). NCBI lineage: Eukaryota > Metazoa > Chordata > Aves > Charadriiformes > Scolopacidae > Calidris > Calidris pugnax. Next base: position 2,177,758 of record NW_015090999.1, on the reverse strand, counting down.
TTCATGCATATTTGTAAAACAAATATTTTTAAATTTCCTGAAAGTCAAATTACTGAAAACTGATAAAGCAAATTTATTTCACAATGATCTGGGAATTCTAACGACTAAGAAGAAATTTAATGCCTCTACAGAGTGACTAATTTTTAATTCTGACATTTTTTCTTGAGATAGAGACAATAGATTTTCAGTTAACTGTGAAACTTCGCTTTAAAACCACTTGTGATAATGACTAGCTTTGTACAAAGTGCATAGAAGTGTATCACAGCTGAATCCAAATTTTTCTGCTTATCACTAGTAGAATTATAAGAAAACTCCTATTGGTGTACCTTTTAATTGAAAAATCTAAAACTTGAGACAGGTCTCACTGAGAAAACTGATGTGGACAAAGCACTTAAGGTTGGGTATATAGTAGCTTTAAATTCATCTCAAACAGTAATTTCAGGACAGGGATTAATGGCTTCCATATAATAGCAGACAAACCATGCTATTTTTAACTGAATATTCTTGGAGTTTTGTATGTCTACAAATCTTGAACTAAACATGCCACTTGGTTTGTGAATACAGAATCTTGAGCATTAACTTAAGAGATAAAAATTAATTCTGCTAATGTCTGTGATAAAAAGAACTAGTTTCATACAGGCTTTGCTAATACTTTCTCTACAAACAGATCACTTGAGCAGTAATTGTGTCTGCAAGGGGGAAAATAATAAGCCAAGAAAATGAAAGCAAGCCAAGAAAAGCCCAACGACCTTGATTTGACTTATCTGCTAGATAAATGCTGAGTTTGGCCCTGTTGACACTCATAACTCTCTGGGATCCCCAGATATAGTACTTTTATGTTGAAAGCTGACTCAACTTTAAATGGAAACTGAACAGAGTTTTGCGGATCATAATAATGATATTCAAATCTAAGGGCGTCTTAACCTAATGCACAATAATCTATTCTGTATAGAAAAAAAAAGTTACAAAGCAATATGCTAGCTGCTCTACAGTAACTATGCTTGCACTCTTCTCTCCCTATGTCATGAGAGTAATATGTAATTATTTTCTTTATATTATTTTATTATAATAATAAGAAGAATATAATCAAACAGAGAGTAAAAGTAATATATCCTTGTCATAATTAGCTGTAAGATAATATAATCAGCTTCTGTTGGTGTTCTAAGAAAAAGTATGATTGGTCTTAGAATATATTAAACCCGTATTTATTCTTCATACTCTGAAACAAGAAGAATCTCCAAATAAACTGAAGATCTCAAAATTATCCTCACCGTTCCAAATGGCAATTACAACTGACTCTTGTGGTGGTTATGAGTCAATCATGGAAATGCCTAATGCACTTGTCATAAATACATATTTTTATTCTGAATCTCACATTAGGTGAAATCTCTGATTCTGAAAATTTCCTAGGTCAAGAAACAATCCTTTTTTGGCCTCAGTGATTATCATGAAAATTGAAAGCTATTAATTTTTCACTTTTACTAGAAAATAAATCCTGTAAAAAAGATGTACTTTTCCCTTTTAAATTTAGGAAAAGAAATCTGCATTTTTCACAGTAACTAATTCAATACATGAACAAAAAATCAGTGCTTCACATTTTCTTCAGCCTTACTGGCACAACAATCCCAGTAATCCTGCTCTTTAGAAATATTTAATGTATTCTCCCTCCTACTCAAATGTTAGTAGTACTCAAATGAAACAACTGAAACCGAGAAGAGTTGCAAAGAAAGGACAAGAAAGGGAACATGATAGACAACAGCTTGAGAGGAGATGCAAAGCTACAGCACAGAGTACTCTTGGAGGTAAGAAAACGCTTGTCAGCATAAATGAATGATCACCCCCCCTAGTCTTATTCCCCAAACTCTTTTAATATCTCAGTCTTTCTCCTTCTCCTTCCCCTAGAATCTTAAAGAGTACTTTGATGATAAATTTTAGTTTGCAGTTCCAAACACAACAACATAATGGAATGGGAAAATTTGATTTTGTCTATGTTCCTGAGATGTCTTGAGTTCATTCTCCTTTCTCGATTCAAATACATGCTACTTTCATATTGAACAGTGGCTCAGCCGCGTCTCATAAAATCTCTTTTACACATCAGATTTCAGGGAAGAGGTGCATTGACTTAAAGGAATGGAATAATTCATTTGAACAGAAAGCACTCACTATTTTTACATGCTATATTAATTCCTTTAATTTTTTCTTCATAAGTATTAAAGATACATAGCTCAAAAATTTGTGGGGAATTTTTGTAAGCTTCCTGATTTTATATTTACCTTTGCAATTAAATGGCTAAGTCTTGTCCAAACCTGCAGAATCCTATATTACATCGTCTCTCGCCGTACTGTATGCACATTTTACTGGCAAAAGTACCATAAATTTTCATACCTACTTTTAGTTCTGTGTAGAACATTCTTCAGTGTGTTAGTCTATGCATTCCTATGTTTTCCCCTAAGAACTTGAACACTCTGACTAGCCATGAAAGTACACAACAATTGTCTCATCTCCTTTAGAAATGATTCATCTAAACAAACAAACTGAAAACCTTAAGACAACAAGTAAATTTTCTTAGCTTCAAGGATTTAAAAGATCCATTCAAAATCTTCTCACTTGCTTTTTTGTCCCACAGTGTGTCTGATTTCTGTAAGAATATCGGGGAAAGAATAGAAAAATGCATAGACACTAGTAGTGGAAAGCGGCATTCAGGAAGAAGTTCTGGAATTTTGGTTTCAAAATGGAGTTTAAAGTGAATAAGATCTTCAGGACAAGGCCCTAAAGAACCTTTCATGTCTAGTTCATTACATTCTTTATTAAAACCTGCAATGGATTTGTGATAACAACAATAGTGACATTGCATAATTTAGAAATAAGCATATCTACTTTCATAAAGTTGAGCCCAGGAAGTTCTTGCTCTCTTGAACAGCTGACAGTGTTGTGGGATTATTGAGTAATTAGTATTTTAGTAGTAAAGGCAGTAAAGGTGCATGTGAAAGTATATTGAAATTCAAATGCTGCCATTTATCCTGCCTATATGCCAGTCATTGCAGTTATCATTTGATAATATTTATCCTGGTTTTTGTAGCGGCCCTGTTGGAATAAACACTACTAAAAATAAATAAATTAATTAATTAATAATAACAGTAGAAGTGTGAAATAGCTGAAATAATATTAGTAAGTAATGTTTGAGGGCATCTGAAACTAAGGGAAACTTAGGAATATGCAGCACTGGAGATGGGCTTCTGAAGTGGGAGCAAGCTCATGTCCTGGTATCCCTGAACACCAGCCCTTGGGTATCATCTATTGGAAAATCATCTTACCTGCAAGGATGTTTGCAAATGAATTCCTTCTATCTTTGAAATTATACTTCTGCAGAAAGAAAACATTCAGTACTAGTGGGTCAGAAGAAAATAAACCAAACCAGAATCTATAGGCTAGGATAAGAGGTGTTTTCAGTGCTCAAGATTGCTTTTCTTTCCAGTTTGAAATTTCAAAATAACAATAGCATGTGACAATCTAAAAGGAGGAGGAGGAGGAGCTTCTGTGTAAGGCAATCATATGCTGGAAGTAAGGCATTGAGTAAATTGACACATGAGAGCTTTGACTTCCCAGATAGCCCAAGGTAACAGTGATGGAGATGCTGGTATGACATTCCAGACCATGAATGCTAAGCACATTAGTTAATTCAGTAGCACGATTAAAAAATGTCTCATAACATAACAGAAGACTCCACAAAGGTGTTCTTACAATAAAAGGGATGCACTTTGTAAAAACATAAACCCTGCAATGGCAGAATTCTTCTAACAATCTGGCATTTTAAATTCCTCTAACAGGCATGTCATTTGTCGCAAACAGATCAGAGAACTGCAGGTGCTGAAGCCATGTCAGGATTTAGGTTGAGATTTCTCAGTTAATGACATCCATATGCCACAAATGTAGTCAGTGTTTCTGACAATGTCTTCATATTACTTCGGTTTAGGAGGAAGGAAGAAGATTCCTATCAGCCTATCTTTCTGATATTTTCCATGCAAGTTTTATTTTCAGCCTTGTTTAGCATGAACACATTTAAGATTTTACTTCATAAGAATATATTCAGACATAAAATTGTTTGCATTTTCAAGTGTACTATCTGCAGCTTACATTGTTTTTCAGATTTATATATGTCAAATATTATTTACTCAGAGCACTCTATGTAATGGAAAATATTTGAATCAAGGTAAATTTATTGTTAAAGATGGTCCAACGTAAACCTAAAAGCACTCACCCCAGACTTTAAAGTTCTATATTACGACCACATATTTCAGGTTGAAATAAATTTGTAACAGACTGAACACTCAGCAAGCTATTTAATTTAGTAACTTAAGTCCACTTGTTACCATATATTACCTCAAAAATCTTTGTATAAGTGTTCCTCTGATAAAAGAGAAATGTTTAACGGAATGAGAATATATTTCCAGCTTGATTAACACATCTCATAATCCTTCTTAAAACAAATTAGGCTAGAGTGCCTGAAGTTCTGTCTCTGGATATTCCCCAAAAAACTTCAATTGCTGTACAGCTGGGGCAAAGCTGTTAACAAGCTTTTCTGTTTGAAGTGCAAATTAAGTAGAATTTAAGAGTTGGTGTCCAAAGTAGAGTCAGTGTTCTGCCTCCTACAAATGCTGAAGTACTTAACAAACCTAAGTTTTACTCAGAAACATTAAATCATACTTAACATGATTTACCCAGAAACATTAAATCAACCTAAAGCTAGATCTTGCACAAGACTACATATGTTGGTGTGTTGGGTGAGCCTTGAAAGTGGTCTGCTACCTCACTTTTTGAGTTGAGCTATTTGAGTATAAAAAAATCTGCTGCCATCCAAATTTAAGCTTCTTTCTCCTGAGGTTCTTTATACATTTAATCATAGGATCATAAAAACAGGGCAGGATAGGATTACAGGAGGTCAGCAATTTTATGCCAGGATCAACTCTAATAAAACCATTCTTGACAGGTATTTACTGAAGATGTATTTTAAAACCTCCAGTAAATTCAGCAGCTATGTAGGCAACGTGTCATTTGGAAATAGTCCCAGTTTTGCTCCACCGTCCTCAGTTCATCTTCTCTGCAATCTCAGAGCATTTCTGAGATCCCTTTTGAAATGTAGTCCTCTTAGGAGAAGAGATAACTAGGGCTCTCCCTAGGAAAGTCCGTATGGCTATGCTTCAAAAGTTAGTTCCCTACAGAAACATCTCCAGCAACCAGCATACACTGGATCACACTACGTCTTCCTCCTTCAGATTACGCTGACGCTCCAATAGCATATCTCAGGATATGCCTTTTTGTGGCGATTGTTCTTGTATGCTAGCACTTTTGTATCTGGCCTTAGAAACATAAATGTTGTATGTGAGACAACCAAAATAATAAGATTATCTTGGCCACATTGGGAAGAATGGCATTTAAAAAACACAAAACATTTTAAGTGTTGCAAAATGTTTCAGTTCAAAGAAGGCTCCAGATCTGTTGCAATGTGCTTTGAGCTACTCCAAAGTGAGCCTATGGAGAGGGGATGAAGTAAAAACTACGTGATTCTTCCTACCCATCTAGAAGGACATTGTAGGACAGCTTCCCACTGACAAATTTCAATGCCTCCTTAATTGCTATGTAAAATTAACTCCTCCTTACCCCAAAACATGAAGGACCTTGGTGAAATGTTCCATAGTCATGCAATGAGCAGGAGCAAACAAGTATGGTACACGCAATGAACCTGTGGATGAATAGGTACAGACATTTTAGTAGTACAAAGACAGATTGTACTCTAAGCAGTGTGTCATGTGGACAAATCTGGACTACTAATGAATATTGTATAAGAGAAATAAATACATAGTAGACTCTATAGGTCTACTAGAAGGGGAACAGGGTCCAGTCCCTGAATCATGTTATTAGAAAAGGATATATGTACCCAATCTAATTCAATACTTTATTATTCTATCAAATACTTCATTTTTTTTTCTCCCAGCCAATTTATTATGATTTTCTTTGGTTGAAAACTTATAATGTATAAGAAAACTGCTAACATGTTTTTTTCTTTGGTTCTATTTCCCTAAACTCTATCTCCCCAGCTCTATCCAACTGTTAGCCCCATTAAGAGTTGAGGTACAAACATTGTAACTTTTAGAGAGACAACATTGCAGTATAGACTGTGAAGAAAATTAGGTCCCTTGGGTCTTTGTCTCTCGATTATTCACACTGCTTAATTTTTAATTTACTCAAAATTGCTGTTCTAAGGGCAACTTCTTGTTCTCTCTAAGACAAACCTGGATGCAATTCTACTGTATAGTTCACCCCAGCAGCTACTCTGAAAAAGAAAACTGGAAAACTACAGCATGCTGATTTCTACCTGCTGTGATATTCCTATACTCTTGTCTCTGCAAACTGTGCACCTTGCAAGATTGCCATAATGCTCTTACATCGTACCACAGGACACATTACATATACCTTGAATTTAGTGATGTAAAAACACTATTTCACTATTTCAGTGACAAGGCAAAACTAAGCTAACAGCAGTTGTCCATGAAACCAGTAAGTCTTCCCACTTTAATGGAATTTTGTGGATTTTGGAGAGGAGAAAAATTGCTATTCAAGCTATATATATATGTACATGTACTACATTTAATGAAATTCATAACATCTAATATGTTTGTTCCACAAAGCAATTTCAAAGATCTTATAGAAAGGTAACAGGAAAGAAGAAAGCATGCACAAACAATAATACAATAGTTTACATCAGACCCATTCATCAAACATTACATCAAACCCATTCATATCACGAAGACTTTCATGCAAGTTTAAATGGTGGTTAATTGTTGATATATGAACAATAAAACTAAGCAATTAGTTTTATTAGTAGTGATTAAGAAATCAGCTTTACCAACATAAAGGAAAATCACAGAACATATCACTGCTTCTGGACCAGCAATGCTGAGCCAGCTGTACATAAAGATTTTTCAGAATGGGAGTCAGGTCTCATTAGTTGTCTTAGATGTCTGCAGTCTAGGTGTCTTGCTGAGCCAGTTGTTTGAATCTCCATTGGTGATAACAGAGAACTAATAGGTGGATGGATGTAGTCATTGCCGGTGAGAGTACTACTCAGTAGATCAAATCCAAGTATTTACTTCAGAATTAACTGACTAGACTCAATTTAATGGCAGTTACAAAACAAATAAAATATGAAGCAGAATATTATTTTTAAGAAAAGATGTAAGGTACCTAATGTATTCTTCTTAGTGACCATTGAATAAAATAATATATCCCATTTCTATATATGTAAATTTGACATTCTTCTTTTGCTCAAGGGAGGGTTGAAGGAGGAGGGAGCCAGACTCTTTTCAGTGGTTCCCAGTGAGAGGACGAGGGGCAACGGGCACAAGTTGGAACATAAGAGGTTCCACTCAAATATGAGGAGAAACTTCTTCACGGTGAGGGTGACAGAGCCCTGGAACAGGCTGCCCAGGGAGGTTGTGGAGTCCCCTTCCTTGGAGATTTTCAAAACCCGCCTGGATGCAGTCCTGAGTAACATGCTCTAGCTCTGGGCAATCCTGCTTCAGCAGGGGAGTTGGACTAGATGATCTCTATGGTCCCTTCCAACTCTAGAAATTCAGTGAAATTCAGTGAAATTCAGTGAAATTCAGTGAAATTCAGTGAAATGAAATGTTTCAGCAAATGAATACCTCTTTCTTATTGTGCTTACTATTTGGGAAAGAAACCAGAATGAAGTAAACCAGGTTCATCTTATGATCTATGCTAGACATCAAGTATTAATCTTACTTACCTTTTAAATAAATAATAAGGCCAAATGTCTATGAATCTCTCTTCCAAGAGTGGATAGCTTGCAATCACCATCTATATGTACTTAATTGTCTAGCCTGTGGTTGTTTTGTATAACATTTTATCATTTAATGTGGTTTTACCATAAATCTCAAATAGTGCCAGCAAGGTCAATGCAAATTATTTTTAGTACTCCATATCACAGACTAGGCAAAATCTCTAGGGAATTTCCTGCTCATGCTGCATCACGTCCTTCACCACTACCAGCGCACACGTGTTTCAGGTAGCTCTCAGCATGTGCATGAAGAGCTGGAAAACATCAAAACAGGGTTTGGAACATGTAAAACAAAATTTCACCTCTTTATATAAAATGGAAACTTTCAATCAGAATAAATAATTAAGAAATTAATATTATGAAAGGTGAAAGACTTCTTAGTAATGGTGTACTTCTGAACTTAATCTTTACTTTAATGGGTACAGCACAAAATAAGAAGAGTAAGGGTAGTGGAATCACAGTGGGGCACTTAGGAATGGAAAAGGAAAAAATACGTGAGGCAGTTTTTGCAAAGGTGAATGCTCTTAAATAAATAGATGTAAGATGTATTTATTTAAGATGCGTTTCCTGAAAAAATGCATTATTACTTAGAAATAATTGCAATTTCTGGAAGTGACAAATACTTGCATGGCTTGCTACCAACTATGAGCTCTTGAATATATTTTGACCTTTGATTTTGTTTCTACTGCACAGACAGCAATGTTTGGTATTTATTGAGATAATTTCAATAAAATAATTGTTTTATGGGGTTTTTTTTTGTTTCGGTTTGGTTTTTTTTCTCTGGTATTTTGATAATCATGGAGGAATGTAACTATGCATGAAATAGTACGAAATGAACTCCTGTATACAGGGAGGTACATAATTTCCCCTTCTTAGCAAGGAGCTACAGCTGTGGTGCTGATATAGGTAATTAGCTGCTTCTTACAGCTGATACAAGCCACATTTTCTGCCTCACTGCTCTGTGCTACACGAATAGGCAGCTCCTATTTGCACGTCAGAAATAATAATAAATATCTTTTTGCATATGCAGTCTAGAATTCTACCCACTTTAATAGTGAAAATAGCTTTCTATTTAAATGGTTGCTTTAAGAGCTGAGAAATCAGAAGTCTTTTTCAGAGTAATTTGTGTTGAATTTGTCATCTAACCAGGCACAACTGATGCTCTTGAAATGTCTGAACAGAAATGGTTCAACAATTCTATTGGGTTTGTGTAGCAAGGTTTTGGTAGCAGAGCTGCTACAGCTGTGGCTTCTGTGAGAAGCTGCTAGAAGTTTCCCCTATGTCTGACAGAGCTCTAAGACAGACCCACCACTGGCCAAGGCTGATTCAGTGACAGTGTTAGCACCTCTGTGATATTGTATTTAAGAAGGGAAAAAAACACCAGCAACAGGTGCAGAGGAGTGAGAATACGTGAGAGAAAGATCTATGCAGACACCAAGGTCAGTGAAGAACAAAGGGGAAGAAGTATTACAGGTTCTAGAGCAGAGATTGCCCTGCAGCCCATAGTGAAGACCACAGTGATGCAGGCTGTCCCCCTGCAGCCCATGGAGGTCCACAGTGAAATGGATATCCACCTTCAGCCCTTGAAGGACCCCACATTGGGACAGGTGGATGCCCTAAGGAGGCTGTGACCTCATGGGAAGCCCACACTGGAGCAGGGTCCTGGCAGCAAACCCACAGGAGAGCAGCCTGTTCCTGAGGGACTGCAGCCAAGGAAAGGGTCCAAGGTGGAGCAGATTGGGTTTGTGTAGCAAGGTTTTGGTAGCAGAGCTGCTACAGCTGTGGCTTCTGTGAGAAGCTGCTAGAAGTTTCCCCTATGTCTGACAGAGCTCTAAGACAGACCCACCACTGCCCAAGGCTGATTCAGTGACAGTGTTAGCACCTCTGTGATATTGTATTTAAGAAGGGAAAAAAACACCAGCAACAGGTGCAGAGGAGTGAGAATACGTGAGAGAAAGATCTATGCAGACACCAAGGTCAGTGAAGAACAAAGGGGAAGAAGTATTACAGGTTCTAGAGCAGAGATTGCCCTGCAGCCCATAGTGAAGACCACAGTGATGCAGGCTGTCCCCCTGCAGCCCATGGAGGTCCACAGTGAAATGGATATCCACCTTCAGCCCTTGAAGGACCCCACATTGGGACAGGTGGATGCCCTAAGGAGGCTGTGACCTCATGGGAAGCCCACACTGGAGCAGGGTCCTGGCAGCAAACCCACAGGAGAGCAGCCTGTTCCTGAGGGACTGCAGCCAAGGAAAGGGTCCAAGGTGGAGCAGTTCTTGGAGAACTGCAGCCCATGAGAAGGACATACAATGGAGAAGTTCATGGAGGACTGTCTGCAGCGGGAGGACCCACGATGGAGCCAGAGAATTAGTGAGGAGTCCTCCCCTTGAGGAGGAAGGAGTGGCAGAAATAACGTGTGATGAACTCACCACAACCCTCATTCCCTGGTCCCCCTGCAGCCCATGGAGGTCCACAGTGAAATGGATATCCACCTTCAGCCCTTGAAGGACCCCACATTGGGACAGGTGGATGCCCTAAGGAGGCTGTGACCTCATGGGAAGCCCACACTGGAGCAGGGTCCTGGCAGCAAACCCACGGGAGAGCAGCCTGTTCCTGAGGGACTGCAGCCAAGGAAAGGGTCCAAGGTGGAGCAGTTCTTGGAGAACTGCAGCCCATGAGAAGGACATACAATGGAGAAGTTCATGGAGGACTGTCTGCAGCGGGAGGACCCACGATGGAGCCAGAGAATTAGTGAGGAGTCCTCCCCTTGAGGAGGAAGGAGTGGCAGAAATAACGTGTGATGAACTCACCACAACCCTCATTCCCTGTCCCCCTGCACCACTCAGGGGGAGGAGGTAGAGAATTCAGGAATAAAGGTAAGCCAGGAAGCAGGTAGGGGTTGGGGGAAGGTCTTTTAAGATTTAGTTTTTATTTCTTATTATTCTATTCTGATTGGCTTGATAATAAATTAAACTAATTTCCCCCAGCTGTGTCTGTTTTGCCTGTGATGGCAATTGGTGAATGATTTCTCCCTGTCTTTGTCTTGACTCACCAGTCTTTAATTGTCCAGGTGCGGAGGGCAGTGATTGAGCAGCTTCATGGCCATCTGGCGTCCAGTCAAGGGTAAATCCATCACAACTATTTATCTCCCTCTGTGTGTATACATGTTTAGTGGAAGTTTTCAGTGTATGTTCTTCTGCTGTCAAAATGGAGCAGAAAAAGAAAATACTGTTAGCATAAAAGAATGTAGATATTGTTTTCCAGATGGGAGAAAGAGAGACGTGACGAAAGGTTAAAAAACAGCACTGTCATCCCAGAGTTGTCAGGGTATTTATTACATAGCAAGTACATCAGTATAGCAATCATTACCGTCTTGTGCTGTGAAAGTGATATGGAAAATGTTCGGGCTTTTTCCAGAGGAAGAAGCAGATTTGTGTCAGGCAGGACTGGAAATCCATCTTTCCATAGGCCTGAGCAAAGCAGAAGCATCCAGGTGTATATATTTTTAAATAGCTCTGTAGGAGGAAAATAATTTGTGCAGTTATGGTGATGCCTATTGCAAAAGAATAATGCATTATGATATTGTATCATAAAAGCCGTAACACGTCATTGTCTTCTGCAGATAACCTAGTATCTTTTATGAAAGCATTTAAATATGTTTGGGGTTTTTTGTTTGTTTGTTTTTCTGGTTTTTAATTTAACAACATTATATTAAACAAACAAAGAAGTAATCTCAATCTATAAACATTTTTCTGCAATTATCTTAAGTTTTTTAGTGAGCAGATATGCTGTTCTGGGTGCACATGCAAAAGAACATACATGTGCGCTGTTCCATTCCATTCACCTAATGAAATACTGCCTGCAGCTTCTTCAAGTCACAATACGGTAGCAACATGTATTCAAGGGCAATGCAGAATTAGAATTGCTGTTAATGCATAGCTGTCTAATGCCAAATGTTTTCTTATTAAAAAAAACAAACAAAACAACAAAAAAACAAAACAACAACAGAAAACAAACCACAGGTCCTTTGGTTTTCTTACCATGGGACTAGAATATATAATTTTGAACTCTAGGTACCGTTTGTTCTGACTCCATTTTGTGCCTATCAAATTGCACTGTTAGTTATGGATGAAATTTCAGCCGCCTGCTAGCAGAAAGTTCCTATTAAAATCCATGTCAATTAGAACTGCCTTGTGTTTCAATCTACTTCATACTTCATATTTAAATGATTATGAGAACACTTGAACAGAGTCCCCACAAGTGATTTTTAATCTCTAACCATCATTATGTACTTCTTCACAGTCCAATTCACTAGACATCCAATCACATTTTTGTTCAGTGGCAAGTAGATTTTAATAATCCAAAACATTTCAGCCTTATACCCTCTGCATTATGATTCAGTCAGGTACAGGACAAAAGGACAGAACATTCTGCTAACAAATTATTTCCTCGCTCTCAGTAGTGGTATATGTCTATCTTAAAAAGTAACTTTTCCCAGTGCATGAGAGAACAATACATTTCTTATGGAATCACCAGCTTTTATTGCATCCTAATCCTTATGTGGATGTCATTGAAGTGTAGTTATTCTATGTACAGTTTTCAGTTCTAATTTTTCTATCAGACAGGTGCTCTCCGAAAAATGTTAAGAACAATTCAGAACCAAGCCCCAGTTACAAACACCTTCAAAACACATGTATTTAATGGTTTTATTTGATTTAACCCCAGTTGGCAACTAGAACCACACAGCTGCTCTTGCAGTTCTCCCCCTTCACCCCTAGAAGAGTAGGGAGAAAAGGAGCAGAATGGAAAAGGAAAAAAAAAACCTCATGGGTTGAGATAAAGGTATTTTAATAGAACAATATCAGAAAAGGAAAAATAGCAATGATAATAGCAATAATAATAATGACGCAAGTCAGTCTCACCACTCAGTAAATTGATGAATTTGCACTCTCCTGAGCAGTGACTGTGAATTCCCACCCTCCAGCCAACCCCCATTTATATGCTGAGCATAACGTCTATGGTATAGAATGTTCCATTGCCCATTCTGTTGTTCCATCTATGCTCTTGCTCAGCTTCTATGGGAACCTGAAAAGAGTCCTTGAAAAGTATAAATATTGCCTAGCAACAATTGAAAAAGTATGTATTATTCACATTCCTTTCCCAACCATCACTAGAAAGAAAACTCTTTCCCAGCCGAAACCAGTACATGGTTACATGTGGATTTCAGTCTAGTTAAAACTCTTTACTTTTATAAAGAGCAAATCAAAACCCAAAAAAGGCTTTGGGCTTTTGAATCATGATTTATTCAATATATATTTTTAGAACATCTGAGAGAGTGGGTGGGAATGTTCAGATCCAATAAGGAAAGTTACATGCACAAAATGAGGTATGAGATTTAGTACACCCTTGATCTGAACATGAGATTCACAGTCTGGGATGAGAACTGGTGGAAGGATATTGGGTGCAATGGAAACTCCAGGAAAGAATGCTTTTGAAAGCATGTTCCTCTTTTCTGTTCTCTCCCATTTCTGTCTACATTTTTCAGTACCAAGAACTGCCTATGAGTGCTAAGCAAACACTGAGGAAACTGAAGGAGGGGGGAGTTAGTTAAAAATCCTAAATATTGCATTGAATCTTTCTAAATAAACAGCTTTGTTTAGGATAAATATCTTTTGTTAAGGATACTTGAACTGTAATTGCTCCCACAAAATTATACTGCTTGCATTTTATTTATGAGAATATTAAAAAATGGTTCCCTAAAGACAAAAATTTAAAGGATGATGTTCTTTGTACCAGAAGTACTTGCTTTCTGTCCCTGAGATGGGAAAAGACAATGGTGTATCTCCTTGTGTGTCATGAGAACACACTCTTCTTGTTTTACCACTTGTCCAAAGTTACATAGGACTGCAAAATATGCATCTTGTTTATAGATAAAACCAGAAAACATCCGGGAGATATGGGACTATCCTTTTATAGGACAGTTTCTATTCACTCAGAGCTTTGAGGTCACTCACAGTATGTAAATTTGCCTTAAGGGTTTTGCCAGAAAGTGGAGCTGGAAATGTGTACTGAGCTGTAGCGAATAATGTGCAAATTTTCTGAGGCGGGCAATTGCCCAGTACCACCAAGCCACAAGCCCATTTCTGGAAGAAACTGCATGCTCATTTTCAATTGTTAACTGAAATAGATCTAATAGAGGAAGAGGCACCTGCAAGTTGGATTTTCTGTCTTATGTTCAAACCTTGCTTTGACTCAGTCAAAGGTTTTTAAAATCTTGTAACATAATATCATTGCTGTATCATTGGATTACTGTACAGGCTGTCACATGTGGGTGGCTGTCAACAAGCTGTATTTCATTACTTTATGCCTCAGATTTGCAGTGAGCCATTATGAGTCATTAAGTGATCAGAGTCATTTGTGCAGAACTGCAGCTTCCACACTTTTCATCTCACTGTCTATTTTTGCACATGGGATGTGTTTCCATATTTGCGTTGTATATATATAAACACTAATCACAGTAATCCAGTGTGAATATATTAATATTGATTAATACAGAACTTGTAATTACAAGGAGCTCCAGTCCATGAAAACCAGGTGATACTAAAAATTCTCTCTTGCTTTGCATGTGTAACAGATGATAGAAAGCCGGGTTTTTTTGACATGATTACCCAAATGCCTTGCTTTACAGCTGATGTTAATGAATATAACATGACTCAGTCACTCATTTGGAGTTGCATAGACCTCTAAATGTCCTTGAGCATAGGACTGAATCTTAGCAGGTACTCAATGGCTCTCAGTGAAAGCCAGTAAAGGCAGTGAACGTAGATGCTTAGCACTTCACACAGCTCTGCAGAACTGAGCCAAAAGCGAATATGCCCTGGAGTATTCACACTAAAATTGCTCTGGTTGAAATGCAGTTAGTCACAGCACTCCAAGGAGAAATAGCAGATTCTTTTCCTCCAAACAGTCAAACATATATATGCGTATATGTATATATACTTATAATCTTTAATAAAGCTGATTATTACAACAGTGCTAGAATACAGGTTTAGTAAAGTCAGTACATGGAAAATAAATACATGCTCATATCATTTCATCAAAAGGTACATTTGAAACTAAATCTTCAATTCAGACCTTGAAATGTATGAATAACTTATGTAACCTATTTTACTAAATAAGAGGAACTAAAATCATTATGCTGTTATTTTAATTATCCAATAGCAGCACTTCAGCAATTGGGTGCTTACCAAAAATTTATCCATGAAGTAAAAGCAAGGGCTAGTTTGCCTTCAAAACAGAATTTAAAGTGGCTTCAACATTGTTTTAATTTAAGTATCCTTTTTTTTTTCTAGCTAAAATCTGTTCAATTTCATTCTCCATCTGGAAAAAAAAAAATAGTGTTTGCTAAGATTCACAGCCCCTTCTGAATCAACATTTATATCTTACATTTCAAAAGAGACTGAAAAACAGTGCCCTCAACTCACTAACAAGTTTCTCTGTCCCTTCTTTGCGAGAAGGTCAGAATTAAAACTGTAGTAGGACAAA
This sequence comes from Calidris pugnax, assembly GCF_001431845.1. Taxonomy (NCBI): domain Eukaryota; kingdom Metazoa; phylum Chordata; class Aves; order Charadriiformes; family Scolopacidae; genus Calidris; species Calidris pugnax. The sequence continues at coordinate 2,162,358 of NW_015090999.1, read as the reverse complement.
GACAGTATAAAGAGTTGTTCTTGCTCTTGTTCTTTATCGGAATAGGACTAGATGCTTTATTTGAAAGATGGAAGCACTTAAGCACAGGATGCAGCACTGAAATATTGCTTCAGGACACATTCCAGCTAACTATCCTTGCAGTCTAAACAATTTCGTTTTCATAAGTCAAAGTGAAGGTGACTGTTCTACCAAGATGCCTTTCTGGTTGCATTATATATGCAAGTGGAAAGGAGATCTGTGTACAGGACCCAGGACCCATACTGCCAAGAATATAAAGGCTTAGCAGTGTAAGTGTGAGCCTGGGACACAAACAAATGAGATTTATTCTGTCAGACTGGCCTCTCAGTATATCTTGCTGAAGGCTATTTCTGTCTCCCTCCATCAGCACTTACTATTAGTAAAGCATTGGCAAAAAGCCTTCATCAGAACTGAGAGAAGGTGTTTTATGCATAAGGAAGTTAATCCCAAAACATCTATTCTTATGCATTATTCTGCCATCTTTATTCACTGTTGGAAATAGAGAAGCAACATACCATCAATAATAATTATTATGCTTAAGCTTTATAGGAACAGTTCCAGAATTTCCAGATGATCTTTACTTTCCAACAGCCCTACTGATTTCCCAGTGTACTGGAATAGCATTTTTGCATGATTTATGTGCCAGATCTTCAGCTGGTCTGACTCAGTGCAATTCTACTAAATCCAGTGGATGTATATTGTTGTACAACAGCAGGGAACCTGGACTGTATTCCGTTCTTCAAAGAGAATACTGATTATTGAGCTTATTTGAAATCGGTAGTACAATTCACAGAACAAACTACTTTTCAATGTGAGCTTTGGAGTGATATCACCCAATGCGTGCTCCTGAAAAATTCTGTAATAATAAATAAAAATATACTTGTATTACAAGCACTCTGTGGATTCACATCCCAAATATCCATACGACTACTTCTCTGTAGTAAGTGGATTAATGTTACTTTAAATGAGAGGAAGCTTTGTAGTGTCACTTGACGATGCAATTTAGAAAAATATAGCTGAGAGGAAAAATAAAAAAATCCCTCATACTGGTGTTTATTCTCACAGAATTTCATAGCACAAATCGGTCACTGAACCTATCACTTACCTTAACCTTAGGCATAAATGCAAAAAAGATTAATAATATTTCACACAAAACAAAACCTAAACCTCCTTATGAGGCAGTCCTCTGCCATAAATAAATTAAAATACTGCTATAGCATAGGATCAGTGCCTTGAATAAGATCTTTAATTATAGAATCATAGAATGATTTGGGTTGGAAGGGACCTTAAAGATAACTTCGGTTCAGTCCCCCCTACCATGGGCAGTGACACCTCCCACCAGACCAGGTTGCTCAAAGCCTCATCCAACCTGGCCTTGAACACTTCCAGGGATGGGGCATCCGCAACTTCTCTGGGAAACCTGTTCCAGTGTCTCACCATCCTCACAGTAAAGAATTTCTTCCTAAGATCTAATCTAAATTTCCCCTCTTTCAGTTTAAAGCCATTACCCCTTGTCCTTGCACTATACTCCCTGGTAGAAAGTCCCTCCCCATCTTTCCTGCAGGCCTGCTTTAAGTATTGGAAGGCTGCTATAAGGTTGCCCACAGCCTTCTCTTCTCCAGGCTGAACACCCCCAACTCTCTCAGCCTGTCTTCATAGGAGAGGTTCTCCAGCGCTCTGATCATCTTCATGGCCCTCCTCTGGACCTGATTCAACAGGTTCATGTCTTTCTTATGTTGGGGGCCCTAGAGTGGAACACAGTACTACAGGTGGGGTCTCACAAGTGCAGAGTAGATGTGTAGAATCAGTTTCTTCAACCTCCTGGCCATGCTTCTTTTGCACACTTTATGGACATGGGAGGAAGAAACTAATCTGAATATACATGCAATTAATTTTGGTTTATGATACATTTTTAAATTCCTGGTCTTTTAATTGTCAGTTTTGGTGTTGGTCATTATAGTCAATATGTGTTGACCTTGGTAAGAGTACGAAAGTCTCCAAGGTAAAGTTATGCAAATAATTGTTGTTCTGTCTCAAATCTAGTAAGAACAGTTTTTGAAACCACTGCATGTTATTCGATGCTGTCTTTCATTTGTAGCATTTCATAGCTAGACAGTATGAATATTTCCAGTCCATTTTAATACAAACTAGGATATGGATTAAATTAATTCACCTTCAGCAATAAGTTTTTCAACCGCTGCATCTGAATCTATGAGAATACATTTTTCCAACCCTTAATGACAAAACAATTGGGGAACCAAGCCCATGTAACTGAGGAAAGAAGGAAAGTCATACCTCCCTAGACCCTCCAGTGTTTTGAAAATCTGTGGTGTAATATATTAACTTCTAATTTCAAAGAGCGTGGTTCATTATTAGATTAGGTCAATACTGTAATTTAAACTTAATTAATGATAATTTCACCTCAGCAAAAGTCATTATCATATTATTATTTAAGTGTGTATTACAGTTACTTTTGCTTAATAAGGCAGTTGGGGCTAGACTCAATATAGGAGGCTTGAGGCAAAGTTGAATTTAATTGTTTCTTTTAATGCAGATTGTTTTAAGAAATTATGATAACAGTAATAGCAAATGGTGAGTAAAATAGTGAGGTAGTATAGGATTATGCAGAACTGAGTAAGGCTCTGTGGTAGATCTTTTGGACACAAACCATGCCTCAAAAAGTTTGTATTTTGTATCCCAGCACAGAGAACCTAATTCCAACATTCAAAATAACACTTAAGCAGGGTCTTGAATGGATGTGTAATGATCAGCCAAGAACCTCTCAGAAGAAGGCTGAATGGTGAATGGGTTCAGCAATGACCTTATCTGTACTAAACCTTGAATAAAAGGTGAAGATATCTCTACTAGTTCTGGTAAACACTAGTCTTTTAAGTTGTTCTGCAAGCTACTTTCTTCTCTGCACATAACTGAATTGGTTATGGCTTAAGTTAGCTGCTAGAGAACAGTCCAGTACACTATGGTCAGAACTAAAAAAATCTCCCATTAGGCTGTGTTCCACTCACTGGTCTTGCTCACATCCTTTTCCTTCATTTTTATTGCATTAGTGTCACTGCCTACTCCATAATGAATATTTGGTTACTTCTTCTCCCACTAGATGGAGAGCTAATGAACTTTCAGAGTATAATGTTATATTTATATCATCGTGATTAAAGTAATAGAAAATGCACATTCAGGTCTATGATCAATTACATGAATTTTTTTTTCCACACCCAACTCTACCTGTCAAGACTGAACTTGAGTTAAATAGCCAAAAGGAAATAGACTCTTTCTTTTCAGAGGGCTGAGCTGTCAGAGTTCTAATTTGTAATTCTCCTTTTGAGACTGTCAGAGGCCCTCTTTGCAACTGAAAAGTTTAATTACTACAGTTGCAAGGGTCATCACTTGCTCACTGCAGGGAAGATGAATAGTGCAGAGCTATTAAATAAAGGATATTTGCTAGAGTTATTTTTAAAAGTAGTTATGACAAAAGTACTACTGTTCTTTAGGGCTATAACTTGATGTCTCATCTAAATTTCTGCTGTCATTTGGAATCAAATGCGCTTCTGTCTATTCTGTGTACTTATCTTTTAAGATCCTTCCATAGTTCACAGGTATTGCTAACTGCAGCTTTGCTGTTATCCGTAGTTTTACCATTCATAAATTAAACTGGAATTTTCTCTATTACTTTGACTGTATGGATCTAATCAAAAGATAGAAATAAAATCTTCAAACATTCATACACAGATATGACTCAGACATGATCTGCTGGCCAGGTTTAAAACCTTTTTTTGCTTTCCCTCTGTGAATAATGGGCTGTTAAAGTAGAACAAGCACATGTATCCATACAAAGGACTGTATTTCACCCCAAATATTTATCAGAAGTGCTCTTATGGTGTTTTGCAAAACTCATCCAGCAAAGAACAGCAACAGCAAATAGTTAAGTAGTTTTGTAACTAGTCAAAACTCTGCCAATTCAAATAACTATGAACTCAAAATTCTTATTTGTAACTTAATTACAGAAGTAAAGAAATATTTATTTATATTTTGTTGTCTCTTGACTCAAAGTAGTGGCACAGTAAATATTTATACTCTGATCTTTATTTACAGTATTTCTTTTGATCCATATAATTTAGCCAAAGCAACCACCCGGGAGATCTGTCCTTATGAAATGACTTTCTTTTTTTCTCAGGTTTTCCCAGAAAATTCAGTGCAACATTAGAGACAGATGATGTGTTTGTTACAGGACACAAATTCCATAACACTTTGCCCCAATACCTATATAAATCAGACATTTTATCCACAGACTATATGTTTTAACATATTCCTTTCAATGAACCAAAACTTCATGATTTTGTTAAATTTAATACTTTCCTCATAAGGCAATATTTCAAGCAGTTTTCTATGACTTGATCTCCTTTAATATAATGTTTTCATACTGTAAATCAATGTTTTCTAATGTGCATTGTAAATTTTATAACATGATGGAAATTGTACTAATATAACTTACTTATTGTCATTTCTAGCAACAGTACCAAAATTTTTTTCTGCCAATTTACCTTAGAAGAACCTGATTGAAAATGTATTAAATTCAAGTCATCTGAGGCTGGACATTTGAGAATATCTACAAATTAATGTATGACATTGACCATTTGATCAAATGGTTTACCTTTTTAGAAAACTTCTCCTTCCCTGCACCCTCTCCCCTCCACCCCAGTGAATTGCTCTTTTCTAGGTACTCTGTGATTTTCATGTGTCTCTCCACTGCTTCTCAGCAACATTACATTTCTTAATCTTCTAAAAGACTGTTGTTGAATAATGACATGATCTGCATTTAATGAACATCACTAGGAACTCTTCTCTTAGCATAAGACTACTTTTCTAAAATTAATGCTACACTAGGATGTTGGAAGAATTATTTTTAGAAAAAAAAAAACAAAACAAAACACTTAGTCATATCAGAAATCCAACCACTCATTTTAATAGAAAAAAAAAAAAAAACAAAACACTTAGTCATATCAGAAATTCAACCACTCATTTTAACGACAGAAAGTTAGGTCCTACCTAAATTGGGCAAAGTTGCAGTATCTTAATATCTCTTAAATCATGATTCAAGACTTTGAGTACAGTCTCCTATAGCTGATGTCTCGAGTGACTGCTAACAGGTTTTTCTGTTTTGATTTTTTTTCCCACGAATGTCACTGAAATTTTCTGGTTAGGTTTATCTCTCTCCATAAATTATTATAATCAAATGTCTAACTTCATTTCTAATACAATATCTCAAAGTATAAACCCTCATTTAAAGCTGAATGCAGCATAAACAGATGGAAATTTGATTAGCTCACTCCAGTATTCTGCCAAAACAGAGTTGCTGTATTTAACTGAATTTTGTTTAGCCTTGCTGCACAAGGAGACTACTTTTCTGGAAATACAATGAAGAAAGAATATTCATTTTCTGTTCCAGTTAAAAAAAACCCCAAAACCAAAAACTAAAATCAACCAACCAACCAAAAAAACCGACGACTAAGAACCTAACCAATCAACAACAAAAAAACCCACAAAAAACCCACAATAAAATAAAACAAAACCTAAACCCATAGGAATCCATAATCCTTTTGGTGATGACCAAAGGCGTAGACTACAAAGCAAGGGAAAGACCAAGTTCTTTTAATCAAATACCTAAAAAGGTCTTTAATTAAATTCAGTGTTTCACAATCATTGGAGACTGTATGTCAAGTAAAGATAAAAATACCTGTCCAGTAATCATAGAATCATAGAATTTTCTAGGTTGGAAAGGACCTTTAAGATCATCTAGTCCAACCATTAACCTAACTCTGATAAAAAAAAACAACAAACAAACAAACAACTTAACCTAACTCTGATAAAAAAACCAACAAACAAACAAACAACCAAAAAAAAACCCCACATTACTAAACCATGTCTCTAAGTGCTCTATTAACCCGTCTTTTGAACACCTCCAGGGATGGTGCTTCAATCACCTCCCTGGGCAGCCCATTCCAATGCTTAATAACCCTTTCAGTGTAAAAAGTTTTCGTAATATCCAATCTGAACCTCCCCCGGTGCAAGTTGATGCTATTTCCTCTGTCCTATCTCCTCTGACTTGGGAGAAGAGACCAACCCTTTCACGTAGTTGTAGAGAGCGATAAGGTCTCCCCTCAGCCTCCTCTTCTTCAGACTGAACAACCCCAGCTCCCTCAGCCTCTCCTCATAAGACTTGCTCTCCAGATACCTCACCAGCTTCGTTGCCCTTCTCTGGACCTGCTTCAGCACTTCAATGTCTTTCTTGTGGTGGGGGGCCCAAAACAGGACACAGTACTCGAGGTGGGGCCTCACCAGTGCTGAGTACAGGGGGGACGATCACCTCCTGAGTCCTACTCACCACGCTGTTGCTGATCCAGGCCAAGATGCTGTTGGCCTTCTTGGCCACCTGCTGGCTCATGTTCAGATGACAGCCAACCAGCACCTCGCGGTCCTTTTCTGCCAAGCAGCTCTCCAGCCACTCTGTCCCAAACCTATAGTGCTACATGGGGTTTCTGTGATGCAAGTGTGGGACCTGGCACTTGTCCTGCTTGAACCTCATCCCGCTGGCCTCGGCCGATCACTCCAGCCTGTCCAGATCCCTCTTTAAAGCACTTCTACCCTCCAGCAGGTTAACACTCCCACCCAACTTGGTGTCATCTGCAAACTTATTGAGGGTGCACTCGATCCCCTCATCCAGATCATTAATAAAGATGTTAAAGAGAACCAGTCCCAATACTGAGCTCTGGGGGACACCATTCAATTGGACAATTTCACCACCACTGCACAATTTCAGTGTCCACAAATAGATAGTCACTGCTTCCACACTTCTCATCTTCCAACTCAGAGGACCGAGCAGTCCAATATTAAAGACTGAGGGGAAAAAAAAGTGTGGAATGCCTGTGCTTTTTCTTTATCCCTATTAGTCAGGTCACCATCTTCAAGAAGTATTGATGTAATGTTTTCCTTGGATTTCCTCTTGTTATTGACGTATTTAAAAAAACTTGGTGTCTGACACAGCACTGGCCAGTTACAACTTTAGTTTATCTTGGGCCTTTTGTGTCTTGTCCCTGCATACACAAACCACAGTTCTGCAATTTTCCTTCAAAGCATGATTTTGCTTCCATAGATCACACAATTTCTTTTCCTCCCTGTGTTCCAAGAGTTTCCTGCTCAGCCAAGCTGGTGTTGTGCCCCACTTGCTTATTTTAAACAACAGTATCAGTATTGTAATAGACTATATACTATAATGATCACATTCCACAAAGTAAGAATGTCTTGCATGGAAGGGGAGAATTTTACTGCAAAATAGCCAAAAAGCTGAGAAATGTGTAAACCATCATAAATTTGAAAGGATTCAAACTAAGCTGCACAGCCTACAGAAGGTCAGCAAAATACAGTCAATTCCTCTGAAGCATTTTTAGTAAAGCTTTTCTGTATATTTACATATGACAAGAAAAAAAAATGCAATAATCAGATAAGCTCATTTCCCCATCATTTTTTTTCAGCACCATGTTAATATTTTCTCTCTTATCAAGCTAAATAATACTGAAAAATAAATGGTTACATTTATTCGAATCCTAGCAAATCCAAGAGATCTTGTCTGTCAGCATCTACTGCATGAATACAAATGTAACCTATTTACCAGTACATCAGAAGGATAAATTTTGTTAAGAAGAAAAGAAAGTCCTGAAATTCTGAAGATATGGTAGAAAATCCCCTTGATCTTCTTTTTCAGTTAGTGAAACTTTCCAGTGCAACATGAAAACCTTATCGACATTATTCATCTAATCTGATCTGCCATTAGCACATCACTTTTGGTAGAAACATAAAAATAAATGAAGATTTTAGAGTTTGTTTAGGTAAATATTTTTAAAGTTTCTCTACTTATTTTAATTTTATTTTGTCATTGAGAAATAATGGAAATCTAAAATGTCTCAGAGAAATACTGTACTTTGGATTAAACAGACACAATAACTCATGGTGAAGGTACAGCCTGAAAAATGGTCTATTATTCTATTTGCCTATATATCACAAAAATGAAAAGGTAAATAAGAACAACTCTCCCTTATTTCATGTATGGAAAAGCTTGAGTGAAATTGTCCAATATATAATCACCCTAGTCAGTGGGTACATGAAAAGGTTGTTATGCAAGTAGTGGCACAGGTAGTACTTTACATATGGCTTAATTTGTTTTTTATTTGAAGATTTTATGTGCAGGATTATTTTTCAACCTTTTTTACCTTTCAGTGTTCACCAAACCATCCAGGACACTATCTTTTTTGACAAAAGAAGGTGTCATTTCAAAGTAAATTACAGATAAAATCTTTCTCATTGTTTGTTTTAATACTATGCTACAGTCTCATTGAATTTAATGAGAGCACTTCTGTGGGAAAGTACTACCTAGTACATGTATAGCCTGCAAAACTGGTTATACAATTCTTAGTTCTTTATGTATATTTGGATAATAACCACAATTCACAAAAGGTGAATAACCGGAACTTTCCAGAGGATTAGTGCTGAGCATTTTTCATCAAGTGATTCATTTCTGTTATCTTATTCATCTTACACTACATCAAGTGCATCAAGTATCATTCAGCTTCTCTGTTGCATTACTTAAAATGAATTGCCTTGCTTTTCAGCTCTGCAAGCTGTAAAGCAGTAAGCATTTGGATAACCGTCACTGTCTTGGCTTTTATAACACTCGTTTCATGGCAGAGCAGAACGTGGGTGCCAAAGTATGATGAAGAAAAAGTGCTTATGTAATTTATAAAATTACCTCTCCTCAGACTAATACATCATTGAAACCAAATAAACTCTGAAGTGTAGCAGTATGCACTTTAGCTGTAACTAACAACCTACACATTCCAGAGGAAAAAAAAAAAACAAAACACAAACAAAAAAATCCCACCATGCTTTTATTGGCAATTTCACACATAAACCAATATGAACAAAATAATATTTTTTAAAATCTGACATTCTTAAGCTGTTATAAAACTTAAGAGGAAAAAACTTGTAAATCGTCATGAAATTTATGAATTCTTTTGGATAGCCAATTATTTGGATAACCACCAAGGTTCTGAGAAATATGCTAACTAAAAAAAACTAAGGAAAATCACTCTGTTATTCATTAAGTGACAATCATATAACACTGACTATTAGCTATAAAGGCTTGTAACAGATTTCTTGCCATTCAAGAGCAGTTGCATGAAAGGCTGCTACTTCAAATTGTATTGCATGGTTTGCCCCAAGCTGGGTAGCATTAGAATTCAGGTGGTGTAATACTGGATCAGAGCATCTGGTCCACTGTCCTAACCCTGACAGTAGCAAATTCATGCCCTTGATACTCAGAAAGCTTCTGAAGATGGCTGCTGAACTGCCATCCAGAGAAAATAATTTCCTTGATTTACCTTAGTTAGCGATAAGCCTTGGACCTGAAACTTGGAGGTTTTATTTCCCTTTGTGCTTGCACACACACATGAATGTGTGTGTTGTTTGTGCATGTAGGTATAAGCATAGCTGTTATATGATTGGACAGTTAGTACCTTATTACCCCCATAAATAGGCAGATAATAATTGTTTAATTTTTTAACAAGATGGTGGGGCAGTATCTGGATAGCTAAAAAAGCAGTAGAGGGAAGGGTTGTGATTTTTCTCACACTGTGATCCTTTTACAAAGAGAACATGAGAAAGTTAAGTGGTCTTTCAGCTGCTTAGATGAGGCTAACTTAAGAAGGTCAACTATGGAAACCATTGATACATACACGAAACAGCAGTCAGAACATGTTTATCTCATTTAGATAAATGTTTCCTAGGCTCAACCTAAACAATGGTATAATTTGGCTTTGTGCTAACAGTCTCAGACTGTAGAAAAAGATGTTATCTTCTTTGCAAGTATGTGTTCTTTGTTGTCTTGGAATATAATATATGCTAGACATTAGTGCCACCATTCTAACACATTACCTGCATGCTTACTTTTCCATACAGTGAATCATCTGTTGTGTGTATGACAGCATCAGAAGTTTGTGCGATAATTAGAACTTGCATTATTTGGGTTTTGATTTGGGTTTTTGCTTGTTTGGGGCGGG
>NW_015090999.1:2091786-2151822 GCF_001431845.1 Calidris pugnax | reverse complement strand
GGGGAAGGGGGGGTTATGGTTTTACCCACACCTTTGATAGGATTTTTTTTGTTCTCCTTAAACCAAGCCTTGTGCATTCAAGATCTGATACCTTTGAAAGTTAATAAAAAACATCTTGGTGGAGGTGATGAATGGGAAGGAAAGAATACTAGAAGTAAAAACTCAAAACAGAAATGGAATCTATGCTTTTATAATGTGGTTATACTTTACATTGGATATATTTTACTCAAAACAAAATGAAAGAAGTTCTGAGGCAGCCAAGTCTAACTAAACTCTGTCATCAGCTCAAAATACTAGTTAAGTGGTACTACATCCAAGACATAGTTCTGATCTCAGGGAATGTATATATATTTTTAGGTAACTTCCTACTCTGTCTAAAGCCGCTTCAACTTTCACATCTCCAGAAGTGTCTCTTCTGGGGAAAGAAGTCACTATCGTAAATCAAGTTGCAATGAACAAGCACATAAACTTTCTTTACGTTGCTAGAGAAGTCTAAAGTTAGCTGTTATCAGATCTGTAGCTGACTTCATTAAAGATGTGTTCCACAGTTTTTGTGAGAATGCACAGTTTAGAGTATTCATTCATCGTATTTGAGTTCCAGTCTTTTCTCCAGTTGCACTCAAAGGTTTGCTGTAAATGGCACCATGTCCAAGGGGAAGCCAGTGACGAGTGGTTTTCCTCAGGGGTCAGTACTGGTACCTGTGCTGTTTAACATCTTTGTCAGAGACATGGACAGTGGGATTGAGTGCACCCTCAGCAAGTTTGCTGACAACACCAAGCTGTGTGGTGTGGTCAATATGCTGGAGGGAAGGGATGCCATCCAGAGGGACCTGGACAGGCTTGAGAGGTGGGCCTGTGCAAACCACATGAAGTTCAACCAGGTCAAGTGCAAGGTCCTGCACCTGGGCTGGGGCAACCCTTTGGTATCAATATCAGCTGGGGGATGAAGGGATTGAGAGCAGCCCTGAGGAAAAGAACTTGGGGGTGCTGGTGGGTGAGAGGCTCAACATGAGCCAACAACATGCGCTGGCAGCCCAGAAAGCCAACTCTATCCCAGGCTGCATCAAAAGAAGTGTGGGCAACAGGTCAAAGGAGATGATTCTGCCCCTCTACTCAACTACCTGGAGAGATGGGGAGGGATTCTTTATCAGGGAGTGTAGTGGAAGGACGAGGGGTAATGGTTTTAAATTGGAAGAGGGGAGATTTAGATTAGATATTAGGGAGAAATTCTTTACTGTGAGGGTGGTGAGACACTGGAACAGGTTGCCAGAGAATTTTTGAATGCCCCATGCCTGGAAGTGTTCAGGGCCAGGCTGGATGGGGCTTTGAGCAACCTGGTCTAGTCGGAGGTGTCCCTGCCCGTGGCAGGGGTGTTGGAACTCAATGATCTTTAAGATCGTTTCCAATCCAAGCCATTCTATGATTTCACTTCCAGACTAAGTAGGCAGTTGTAGCCACATCCCAAAAGAGTAACTAAATTTATTGGTTACAGGGGGATCTTGGACAGGTGTGAGAGAGGCTAATGCTTGAAGCTAATATACCGCTGGGAACATCATTAAATTGTAGTGACTGTAGTGATAAGAATACACACCTGCAAATGAAAAAAAAAAGAAGCAAACAAAAAGCCAAAACATCACCCAGCCTGTAGATCCTAGCATTGGTTTTGTTGCTTATTTCTGTCTTTGTAGGTTCACAGAACGGACCAAAGGCTTAAAGGCCTTTAACACATTCTCTCTTTATGTGGGGTCTCCACCAAACCCTTGTAATTTGGAAATCTACTGGGAGTGGTCTTCATGATCTTGTCTTATTTCTCCTTTCTACACAAGGTTATTTGATATGCAAAACACTCTTATTTTCTGCAGAAAATTCACAAAAGCATGTTGCAGTCAGACCAGGTAGAGAAAGAGGTAAAATAAGAGGTTCCAGGTTTGTTGCCAGAGTCCTCAGTGGAGGATTATTTTTTACACATGTAGGCTAAGATATCAATTCCATTGCACTCTAAGAAACCAAAGACTGTGGAGTGAAGCAATGGAATTTGGTATATGTAAAGAAAGCAAGTTTAATTTCATTGTCTGTGAAGGTAACAGACAACTAGTGTATGTATTAGAAAAATATATGCATATAAGCATGCAAATATCTCTCGAAAGAGGTGGTTTTACTAGCTGACTGTAACAAAAGAGCACATGAACTGTAAAATAAATCAATAAAGTTAGGAATATCAGACAGATATTTATATAAGACTTCATGTTGTCAGCTATTAAAACAAAGAATACAGTTTGAAAAAAGTCTTCTCAAAACAGTGTAAACTGTTCATTTTAATTTCTGTCTATAGTCTATAAAAAATAAAAAAGATCCATTTCTTATAAAAAAATCATAACGATGACAACTGAATATTTATTACTCAAAGTTATTAATCAATTTACAAATACTATTGTCTTGAGCCTTTTGCACATATGTACTGCATGACAGTCTTTGTCAAAATGCTTAGTGTGGGGAGTAGGGAATTGTGAAGACGCACTGCTGAGCAAGAGCTCGGCAGGTGTTCTTGCAACTGATGGGAAGGAAGCCTTGAGAACAGTAAACAATGTTCTTATATGGTAATGTGAAGGCAATGTGAAATAGATAGCAAGCTAACAAATAGATAGCAATATACCAAAACAAATAATAATGACTAATTAGCCTAGGCACATGAACACTTATGTGTAGCCAATTGTATTACTCATAACGGCGTGTGGACAGGCTCCACAACCTATCTGTGTAGAGAGCACGGCACGTGATCAAAAGAGAGAAGCTATATATGCTGTAAAAATGACACATTAAACGTCTTTGTCTTCATTTCATTACTTGGCGGAGTCCGTGCCCTTTGTTGCCACAGCTTAGACTATAAAGATAGCTGGAAAAGGAGGGGAAATATGTTAAACAAAAACTAAACAGTCTATACAAACAAAAAATGGAAATGGTGTCCAGAACCTTTAAAAATACTTTCTTTTAGCAGGTAGCTACTTTGTACATGTTTTGTGCTATGCTTATTTTGGAAATTTTCACTTTCTTATAGAGTTGTTTATCCCCCTGATCTATTAATTGCTGTTATCCATGTCCTCCTCCAGCTTTAGGATAAAGAAAATCAAGTTTCTTTAGTTTCCTTTGATTTATATAGACTTGTATTATTCTAATTTTCCATCTTTTTACCTGTTTAATTTCAGATAACTTTTTCTGCACCTACATGATCAGAGTAGCTTAGGGAAACAAAATCTCACTATGGTTCATAAATCACTGTTTCACTTTATTAGATGTTCTTCGGCTGAACCTTTCTACAGTCCCATTTATTTACAAATCTGATTTCTATTGGTGATACATTGTGATATTAATAATGTGGCCAACTTATTCTCTCCATTATTTGCCCTCAGAGAAAAGTTGCCATTTTATAGATGAAATTAATTTTATGTTTGACCTTGACCTTGTGTCCCTACATGTTCCCCTCCTTCTGTGTCACAAAGGTCAGTTGCTTCTTCCCATGTAATATTTCAGTCCTCCTCAATGTTAACAATACCTCCCAACTTTGTGACAGTGTTTCTACATATGGATTTGTTTATTTACAACAATATGAGGCTTTTGAGGGCCTCTCCTGTTGAATTCCCTAGCACATTTTAAAAAATCAAAACTGTCTGCACTGTAGGTATAAAACCTTATCTCATAAGCTAGAATGCTTGTTTCTGAAATGCACAACATCTGACACATGTAATTAAAAATACAAAACATTTCAAAGCAATTCTGATATATGACTAGTCAAAGAGCTCTGAAATTTATTTTTCACTCTGATCTTCTACATTTATTTGAAGATTTTTCATTTTTAATCCCAGCAAGAAGTCTTAAATATAATATACTTGAGATTCTCTTTGCAACTGTATTTTCAAATGCAATAACATCTGGACATGTCTTAACAAACATTTTTTAAGTCCTTGATTAAGCCTTTTCTTGATAAGTTCAAAGACTTGAAGCATACAAAAAGAGAACTCCATGTAAATATTATTCAGTCAGCCATATTTTTTTACTCCCTGGTGACAGCTATGAAATGAAATTCCTATTACATTTTTCAGCTGAGATCTGGGTTGTATATTGAGGAATCCCAAAAGACTGAAGCAAACACATATTTTACAGTGTATGCATGATAAGCATTTTGCCTCTGGGATAGCTGTCATTTGACTACAAAATGTATTAGACTTACGTTCTGAATATATAATCGTTATTATAATGTTTCATATCAATAAATTAAAAGATAATGGTCATGATAGGAAAGCAGCAAAATAACATTTCAAAGTCAGTTTACTTTCATATTTCCCTTATGAAGAAGCACTCAATCATAAATCTTGGGGAAAAAACCCTAAAGGCAAATAATTCTGTAGACAAGGTTGTGTTGGGGTTTTTTTCATAAAATGTTTACTTGGTGATATGCTTCCTCACTGTGTGATAGTTTCCTGTATTAGCTGTGGATAATATATAAAACTGATGTCTGGATTATTGTATACTGAATTGATATTTCCACAGTTTCCACAAGAGAATGCATGTCTTTGCTAAATTCCTGTCTGGACAACTAAATTTCTGAATTCTCTATGCAGTTGTGTTTCAAGTATTCGCTTCCTTCACTTTTGACTGGAGTTTGATTTCCTTTTCTAAACAGTAAGAAATCTTGGCTACCAAACAGTTTGATTTTATTCAGATGTTGCTGAGATTCAGTGATATGCTAGAGCTATTTTGACATGCTATCCCATTGCAGACAACCAAAAAGAAAACATAATTCATAGCTCCTGGCTTTTTTGCAGTGGCAGACGCTCCTCAATTGTTTCTGTTAATTTAAAATGTTCTCAGAAATGTTCTCTAGAAATGTATTCTAGAGAATATTTCTGTTAAAAGTTCATTTGTAGAAAATGGTTCAGTTTTACCCAGCTGGTCTGAAAGATAAATGTTTAAAAAAAAAAGGACTTAATTACTCTTTTTAATACATAAATAAATAAATAAATAAATATATTAAAGTGCACTTACTGATTTACAGACAAGTTGGCACAAAACATTTGGTTTGGTAATATTTTTCAATATAAATATGCAAGTTTTAAGTAAATATACCATTTGTTTTCTGTGCAGCACTGTACATTTAGAAATAAAAGACTTCATAAAATATAGCAAATCTTTATTTTATTATGGAAAGTGAAACATTCAGTGAGATAGGTTCTGACTGCACACCTACAGAAATGAAATTCCACATTTATTATGGCAGCGTAAGGGAAATTAAAGAGGTGAAGTACAATAATGACATAAGTTGGAGACGGGAAGTAAGACATTAGTGCTGTCCTTCTTCTGTAACACTGTAGGTCCCTCCCACACAATTCTGTTACATTGCCTTGCTATTTCTTACAATCAGCACTTTGACCTGCTACAATCTACAAGTTCAAACAGTACATTCTGTCCTAGAAGACTGTTGCCTTGACTTAGACAGTCCTCCAGAGGGTAGATGCCATCACCTAGGTCTTAAACTGCAGGCCTCCCTGTGGCTGGGGCAATGGTGATGTTACCTGTGAGAGCTGGCCTGTGGTCCAGGCTTTGAGTCACCAGGTAAAGGAGCTATGGGAGGAGGCAAGTGAGCTGTGTAGCAACAAGACATTGACAGTGTCTTCACAGACACAGAACAAGGGGAGCGCTGAGATTCCAAAGATGGAAGTGCTTGGAAGCTTGATCTTTCTGGCATCAGGAGAAAGCGTCCACTCTCAGATCTGAATTTACAGAATTAGTGCAGTTCCCCAGTCACCAACAAGACGGATCAGGCTCCATTAAGGAAACCTTTGGAGCTAGCTGAACAGTAAACAGATGATCTTCTCCTCCTTCCCACAGGTGGAGGGGAAAAGGCTGGATGGGACTGGATGCATCCTGTAAATTAACTACTGTAAGTGCATCTGATGGTGTACTTCAGCTTTACCTCAGCTTTAATGACCATGGATTCCTCTTTGAAGAATAAGGACTGTTAGCAAGAGGCAGGATCTATTTGTCAAATTGAGGTAAAGAAAACTTTGCTAACAAGGTGAAGAAAGTTTTAAACTAAGTATGTCAGGGGACATCGATCAGAGGGAAAACAGTGAGGATAACACAGTGTGGGGAGGTTGTTACAGAAAGCCAGTTGAGGTAGGGAACTATGGACAGGCTGATATTAAAATAACTCAATGAAGTCTCTGTATGGGAGACACTTGTTCTCATGGGAACTTGAACCTCCCTGCTAGTTGCTGAAAGGGCAGTACGGCAGGATGCAAGTAGCATGGCAAGTTTCTGGAGAATTTTAAGTAATGCAAACAGCAAAACCAGTGAATCCTGAATCTTTTAAGACCAGTAAAGGAGCACAATTAAGCCATTGTCCCCACTGGAAAACCCACCAAGATGATTCAGCAGAAGAAACTAATTTTCCAGAATGCCTTGTAAACCAAGACAGTTTATTATGTAAATTGATCTAGGATTTATTGCATGAGGCAGAGGGAAGAGAGTTCTGGGGTGGAAAAGAGAGAAATTTGGGGCTGTGTAAATCTTACTATGGGATGTTTTAAAGGAACTATTTGAAACCTAACGTGACACATATAGGGTAAGGATCAAAGGAGGGGAAGGGAATGAATGCAGATGGATAGGGAAGGAAGGAGTACAGGAAAATACAGGGGAAAAGTTCTGTCTCTTTGAGAAATCGTTTCCAGGATATGTAGATGATTCTGTTTTACATACAGAGTATTAAATCATTAAACATAAGAAGTTGTTACCATGGCCCTGAAATTAAAATGCAACTAATAGAATTAGTAGAGGAATTAATGTTTTCTGTTTTTCTCTTTAGGAAATGTTGTCATTTAAACAGTTTTCTTAGCTGTTTCTGAGACGACAGGAAAAAAGCCACAAGTTATTAAAGTTGTGATTTACCTTATACAGTAGATTTAATATTTTCTAAATATCAAAATAGCTCTTAAGATATGCTCTTAAAAATCTACAAACCAGAATGTTCCTTAAATGTTCTTTGTGCATTATATGAGGATGGTAAATATGTGGAATACTACAAAGACATAGCTAGACATCGGAATACTGGAAAGAAATAGGTAGAAATAACCTTTAAATATTACTTTTAAGCCCTACACACTTTATTAAAGGTGTTAATGTATTCTACATACACTTCTTAGTTGTCAGAGATCTTCTCACCCCTACTCTAAAAATGAACACAAGGTGTTTTAATTTAGGAGGAACATTCTGGTATCACACATGAAAATGGCTGAACTTTCTCGGGTTTAGGCCTAAAAATCTCTTGAAAGAGACGAAGCTAGGAAAGCTTTACCCAGATAAGTAAAATATTAGGAATTTAATTTGGCAGGTAATTCAAATCAAAGAATGGTTAGAATTGGAAGGGACTTTAGAGATCATCGAGTTCCAACCCCCCTGCCATGGGCAGGGACACCACCCACTAGACCAGGTTGCTCAAAGCCCCATCCAGCCTGGCCTTGAACACTTCCAGGCATGGGGCATTCAAAAATTCTCTGGGCAACCTGTTCCAGTGCCTCACCACCCTCACTGTAAATAATTTCTTCCTAATATCTAATTTCAATCTCCCCTCTTCCAATTTAAAACCATTACACCTTGTCCTATCACTACACTTCCTGACAAAGACTCCCTTGCTAGTGCTCCTGTAGGCTCCCTTCAGATATTGGTAGGCTGCTATGAAGTCTCCCCACAGCCTTCCCTTCTCCAGGCTGAACAACCCCAGCTCCCAGCCTGTCTTCATAAGGGAGGTGCTCCATCCCTCTGATCATCTTCATGGCCTTCCTCTGGACCTGTTCCAACAGGTCCATGTCCTTCCTGTGTTCAGGACTCCAAAGCTGGACACAGCACTCCAGGTGGTGTCTCACAAGCACAGAGTAGAGGGGCAGAATCACCTCCCGTGATCTGCTGGCCACCCTTCTCTTGATGCAGCCCAGGATGCAATTGGCTTTCTGGGCTGCCAGTGCACATTTCCAGCTCATGTTAAGCTTCTCGTCCACCAGCACCCCCAAGTCCCTTTCCTCAGGACTGCTTTCTCCTCCATTTCTCATACCTCATCCCCTAGTCTGTATTGATAGTGAGGATTGTTCCGGCCCAGGTGCAGAACCTTGAATTTGCTCTTGTTGAACCTCGTGAGGTCCACCTGGGCCCACTTCTCCAGCCTGTCCAGGT
This sequence comes from Calidris pugnax, assembly GCF_001431845.1. Classification (NCBI taxonomy): domain Eukaryota; kingdom Metazoa; phylum Chordata; class Aves; order Charadriiformes; family Scolopacidae; genus Calidris; species Calidris pugnax. Next base: position 2,143,602 of record NW_015090999.1, on the reverse strand, counting down.
CCCTCTGGATGACATCCCGTCCCTCTGGTGTATCAACAACACCACACAGCTTGGTGTCATCTGCAAACTTGCTGACGGTGCTCAATTTTGAAAAAGGACTTTAGCAGCAAAGGGGAAACTACAGCAAGTAAATCTGTGTATTTGATAAAAGATGGAAGTAGATATATTACTATATGCAACATATAAGGGGGCAAGGACTAAAAATCTTTTGTATCAGAAATTCCTAACTCACAAATCTACAGCAATTTTTAAAGAAGTCAAGTAGCATATTGATCTATGTCATCTAGTCATAACGCATTCAAATTTCCAAAACCTGACAATGGCCTTGGTCTGTAAAGGCTTTTAAAGAAAAAATAAGGTAAACAGAAGGTTCTGTAAAAGGTTAATAACTTAGTACTTTATAAGAAATAGAGAGTATGAACGAAAGTGAAGTTTACACTCTGGAGGGAATTTACCATTGTAGCTGTTTGGAAACTGTGCTGCTCAATATATTTGTAAATGTTCTAGAAAACAATGAATAATAAGACTAACAAGTGTGGTGGTACTGTTTAGTTATTTAAGATATATAAGCACTGAGATCTTTAATCAAAAATCCCACTATATTTACACAGTGCACGATGAAAATGAAATTCCATGTCAATAAATGCAAAGAAACTAGTGGAAGATAATGTCTTAACTACACATATAAAATATTGGCTGCCAAATTAATTATTATCACTTTAGGAAAGAGGCAAATTAATTTATTGAGTGTCTAAATTAAAGTAAATAATGAAGGATGTGAAGGCCTTTCATCACACTTGACATAATTAAATTATGAAATTTGCCATAGTGTGTATACAGGCCAAAAATATAATGGAATGAAAACAAGAACAGAAGTCACAGGACATATTTATTAGTGGCCAACAAGAAAAATAACTCTAAATGTAACCCATATCTGAAAAAGTCCTTAGGACACTTATTTCCAAATGTAATGACAGTAGAAAAGACTATTCTTCACTTACTGTTATACTATTTTTCCTAAGTATATACTAATAACCTTTGGATTTTATCCATTTTGCATTAATACATTTTAACTTTTCCTTGTCTGTATGAGCTAGCTTTCACAAAGCAAGCTTGACTGATATTTTAATATTTTTATTAATATGCATATAAGCATTTTGCCCTTTCTGAGCTTGTCTAAGAATTATTCAAGATCTAAAAATCACTTAAAGAGTATAGGAATTTAAAGCTAGCTTAAAAAAAAAATCCGGAATCATAATTCAGCATATTTTAAGTCATTCTTTGTAGTTTAAAAATATTCTTGTTTTAGTTTTGATTATCTTTTCATTAGATTAGACAGTAACAGGAAGTTAATTTTTAATCTTGTCTCAGACTACCCACTATCCCAGTATCTATGTGTTTGCTACTCCAAATTTTACAAATTATCTTCATTTATATATGATGGGAAATACTTTAGTTCAATAAATATTAATTATATCCTGATTTAAACGGTAAATATATCCTAAAGGGTCCACACTAAAAATTTCTTCTGCTCATGCTGTTCAGAATCCTCAATTAATAAATAGCTTATCTCTTTAAGTCAACAAGAAGCAGAACTTGTGGCCTGTACAAGAAACAAAACAAACTGATTTGAATAATGTCCACTTTTAATGCAAACTGAATTTTGAGGTGAAGATTTCTAAAGTACTTATTCAGAACCACTCAGTCACCTGGGCATATCCAAAGTTGTTAAGCTCAACTCATCGTTCCATGTGAAATTCCAACTCTAAATTCTGTTTTACATAACTTATTCTCTTTAGATGAGAAAAAAATTATACCTCTTGTAATGTTCATCATAAAGTCCCTGAATCCTGCACTGGAATTTCAGAATTTCCTTCTGCAGATTTTTAATTTATTTTGCTAGTAGGAACAAAAAATATCTGGAAAGATTCAAATAGATGCATTTATAAATCTCACAATGACTCCAATTTATGGCATTTCATCCTGTATTGCACATAATCATACAGACTCTTATTGGATCCACAGGTCAGTAGTAATTTATTTATCCTGCAAAGTACTTCGAGATTATTCCAGAAGAAAATCACACATAAATATCACTTACCATCAAAATATATAAATTGACATTCTAGGTCACTTAACTGAGTATCCAGTCTTCTTTGGAAGATAGATTTAGATGTTTTTAAAGGATTTGCATGAAAAGGTTCACATGTGAAATCTAATTTACATAAAGGTAGCAATTTTATTTTTTTTTTCCCCAGGTATATTCTGTCAAGACATGGCATGTTATTGCTTTTTTGTAGGCTTAGTATATTTTTGGTCACGGCTATGTTAAAAATTTAAGAATTGTGGTTCCTTTGGAAATTCAAGTAACATAGCAATGGCTATATAAATATACTGCATCATTTCACTACAGACTTTCCAACCAGGCTCAGGGTGATCTGATGTCACAGTTTCAGCTGGGATGCAGTTAACTTTCTTGCTAGCAGCTGGTGTAGTGCTGTGTTTTGGATTTGGGATGAGAAATGGTGATAGAGCATTATTTTTTAGTAAGCAGTCAAGGCCTTTTCTGCTCCTCATACCACCCCACAAGCAAGTAGGGTGGTAGTACACAAGAAGTCAGGAGGAAACCCAGCCAGCACAGCTAACACCAAATGACTAAAGGGATATTCCATACCATTTGGTGTCATGTTCACTATATAAAGCAGGTGAAAGAAAAAGGAAGGAGGGGACATTTGGGGGTATAGTGTTAATCTTCCCAAGGAATCATTACATGTTGCAGAGTCCTGCGTTCCTGGAGATGGCTGAACAACTGCTGATAGGAAGCAGTGAATGAATTCCTTGTTTTGCTTTGCTTGTGTACGTGGCTTTTGGTTTACTTATTAAACTATCTTTTTCTCAACCCGTGAGTTTTCTCACTTTTACTCTTCTGATTTTCTCGCCCATCACAACTGAGGGGAGCGAGCAAGCAGATGCATGGTTTTAGTTCCCAGTTGTGGTTAAACCATGACACCTGAAGAAGAGCCTTGCCAGTGAACGCTGAGGCAACAAGGGCCCTCTATTCCTTAATCTTTTTCATGACCTCAGTTAACAGGTCTCTTACCTCACTGAACAGAAGGCCCACTCTTTTGTTAGCCTCTCTTTAGCTGCTGTTGTGCTTACAGTAGCTCTTGCACTTCACAACCTTTTCTAGTTTTAGCTCCAGCTTTTTGTCTCTCTATGGTTCCACCTGGTAGCCCATTTCTGCTTCCACTTTCTGTTTACTTCTCTTTTTTGTGTGGCTGAGCTCAGTAGGGAATTCCCAGTTCATCCGTGCTGGATACCTGATGAATTTGCTTGACTTTCTACACATTGGAATGGATCATTCTTGTTCTGTGAAGAGGTTGTCTTTAATAAGAAAATGACTCTTGATCTGTTTGCTCTCAAAAAGCCATTTCCCAAATAAGCTGCCAAGATCTTGCCAAAGATCTTTCCAAATATGCAGACATTCCTGGAGCAAGCTGAAATCTACTTTCCTGAATTTCAGGGCTGTTATTCTATTATTGATCTTTCTCATTTCTTTCAGGATCTTAAACTCCCTAATCTCACGGTTATTGCTGCCAAGGCTGCCCTCAGCCTTCATATCTGTAGTGGAATCTTCTTTCTTTGTGAGTAACAGATCCAACAGAGTATCACACCTATTTGAGGCATCAATCAAGGGCCTAAAGATAGCAAAATATTACAGAAACATAAACTTGCCTGGTGACATTAACTTAGCAGAACCCTGCCAATATATCTGAGGAGGGTCTCACCCAATATCCTCCCACAGAACTTATTTTCTTAATGTGATTTGTTCACAAGGTTACATTGATCACAATTCTGCTTTTAAATCTGCTGTGTAAGCATCTACATATACATAAAATAGCTTTTTAAACCTTATTACTTTTTAAATCAGACGCAAGTGCATTTTTGGAGAGAAAGTATAGGTTGACTGACAGTGAGTCTAAGAAACATAAGTGATTCAGTTCACTTAAATGTTATTTCAAAAGCCACTTTATAGATGAAATGCTATTTTCAGTTATCACTCATCAACAGTGTACAGGAAAAATATTATAGTAAACTGGTCTAGATCCAATAAAACTCCTTTAGAGTACTAGCTTTTTAATTTTTCCTTCCTGTTTTATTCATTTCAATTATTTAAAAGTCTACTCTATTTATGAGCCTCTCCAAGGGAATTTAAAATCCCTCATGAAATTCTTCCTTAGTATTATAATTCTTATCAACTTGAACTAGCCTCCCAGTAGTTTGTCATGCAGTCTCATAAGGGTTATTTAATTTAATCATCTTTCAGAATTTTAGAATTATTTATACCAAGAAACATTACTTTGCAGTTCCTAAAATTATTCTTAACAATAAATATAAGTTCTTCTTTCATACAATTTAGTGGCTAGAGACTATCAATGTGAAAGGTCTGATTTTCAGGACTTGTCTTGGAAGTATATCCAATTAAGCTACTGTTGTACTCTGCAATTTCTTCATTTATTTATTTATTTTGAGACTTTGCTTCAGTTTTTAGCACTTAATTTACTTATAATGTACTTTGCCTTATTCTTTCATGGAAGATTCAGTTTCCACATGATTGATAAGTCCCAGAACAAATTATGCACACTTATGTAGATTGTTCATTGCTGCTTAAATCAAAAGGGAGAACTCTGGGAAAAACAGGGCTTGTTTACTTGAAAACTTTAAAATATTAAAGCTAATACAAATTCACTTCCTACTGATGACAATGCACATTTTCTTTCAACAGTTACTTTACCTGATACACGTTTTTCAAGGGAAGAAATGCTTGAAGGTACCATTTCTGTAACTTTGTTTCAGTCTTAGCCTAGACTGAAATTATGCTGTTGTACAAGAGGTATCCTTAACACTGTAATTTTGTAAATGTGTTAATAAATACATGTGTTTCCGAAACAAAGGAATACAAATTCTAATGACCTTCAGACATTTCTAAGAGAGCATCAGTGATGTACAAAATTAGTAGATTTGCAATCTGACTGCAATTTACATTTATATTTGTAGTGGAGGATATATGAGATCTTACAGCAAAAGTTGAACTGGAAATCTCTTCTGTGAAGGGTAAAGACTACATTTTTCCTCCTACAAAAAAAAAAAAATTATGTTTCTAAAATATTTGTGTCAGATTACATATAAATATATATACTGCAAGTGAAAAACTGATGTTTGATATACTTGCATCTTCTATTTTGAAAAATAAACCCAAACTCAAATGTAATTACTAAATAATTTTTAATGAAATGTTGATTGACATGAATAATGCAAATTACTGAAGATGATCAATGCTCTTGACGGACATGCAATTGTGATGTGTTCAAGTGGATGTATGTTATTTGATAAATTAACTCTGTATTTTTTCACTGATATCCTGGTGTTGAGGGAATTTTTTTTTAAATTATAAAAAAAAAAACACAAGTGCAGATACAGATGCCAAGAACTAATCATCTGTGTAATTATTTTGTAGGAACACAATGAGAAGCAAATGCAAACTTTGATTAAAAACTTAATCTACTTACTTTTCAGGGGCTATAATCTTTCCTTTAAAGCAAAAAATAAAATGTATTTTAAAATCTAGGATTCATCAATGTGGCCAGATATTACATGCTTCTGCAGTGCTCTGGTTAACTTTCTCTTTGGTAAGCACAGAAGAAGAAGAAACAATAGCAGTTGTGTAAGCCCACCAAGTCATGAACTCTGAATATTAGGAATTTAATAGAAGAAAGGCTGATGAAGAAAAGCTAATGAAGGAAAGCTGCTGATGAAACCAAGGGCTGTTTCAGGATTCTTTTGTAGGCACAGAACAAGCATCAGGTCGTTGCAACTCAGTCTCATATAATTGCCAACATTTGATGGCTATTAACAGGGAAAATTAAACATACACTGTTATTTACACTGTAACAGATCGTGTATTTTCATCCCATCTCCTAATCTCTCTCTTGCTAATGTAGACAGATCATTTGACATTTTAGTTTGGAGGACAGTTTTATTAACTTCCCTTTGGAGTCTGCTGTTCTTTTCCATTTCTGTAAGACCTGTTGCCTTTCAAAATACTGCACTCTCTGCACTTCTTATGGCCAGCTAGGCTAAGGTCACGCATCATTTGCAAGTGTGTGCTTGAAGTAAAATGTCTTGAAGCTCCGTGTCCCCACTTAGACCTACGCCTTCCTGCAAAACACTTATCTTAAAATGAAACTATCTACTCATATTCTTTTAGCTCCAAGTTCTACGAGCACATTCTGCTTCTGATATTAAGAAACTTGTAATTAGATGCACGGAAATGTGCTATTCTAGCAAGTGGAAAACCTATATAAGCTAACCATCACAACTATAATCTACAAAGTAATCTAATTTTTATATTTCTTGGAGAACTAATAGTTTAATATAGCAATACTAAGAATATTTTTTGATTTATTGAAAGCTGAAGGAAAATCCTTGGCAAGAAAATGAATTAATCTGCAATTAAAATGTTGCATGAATATAAAAGAAAAATATGTAAAAATTTCAGTGACATTAAAAAAAATAGAATGACAATTAAGAGAATCTCTCTGTGAGATTAACCTTTAAGATAAATTAACAGAAATGATCAAAACTGAGCAATAGATGAGCCTGCTTTATTTATACTGCCTTTTATTCTCTATGTTAATACTTCATATAATGCTTAAGGTACAACTCACAAGAAGTTTACAGATACAGGGCGGGGGTGGGAGGCAGTTTATCTGAAAAGGGATATTTTATTTTTTACAGGCTACAGGTGAATTAGTCAGAACAGAAAACCTGGGTTAGGTAGCCATCAAGTTCTTATACAGATAGTGTACAGTTCATATATTAGAATGATACATTTATAGCCAAAAGCTCATATATTTTTCTGCTATGATTTATGATTCTATGCATGAATATCACCTGAACATCAATGTTTGGCAATCCTAATACTTTCTTATTCATGGAATCACGGATTTGACAGAGTTGGAAGGGACCTCTAGAGATCATCTAGTCCAACTCCCCTGCTAAGCAGGATTGCCTAGAACACATTACTCAGGACTGCATCAAGGCGGGTCTTGAAAATCTCCAGAGAAGGGGACTCCATGACCTCTCTCGGCAGCCCGCTCCAATGCTCTGTCACCCTCACCGTAAAGAAGTTCTTCCTCATATTTGAGTGGAACTTCCTGTGTTCCCTCTTATGCCCGTTGCCCCTCGTCCTATCGCTGGAAACCACTGAAAAGAGTCCGGTTCCATCATCCTTCAACCCACCCTTTAGGAACTTGTAAACATAGATGAGGTCTCCCCTCAGCCTTCTCTTCTCGAGGCTAAAGAGCCCCAGCTCCTTGAGCCTTTTCTTGTAAGGGAGGTGCTCCAATCCCTTAATCATTATAATTACCCTACATTGGACGCTCCCCAGTAGTTCCCTGTCTCTCTTGAACTGGGGAGCCCAGAACAGGACACAGTGTTCCAGTTGTGGCCTCACCAGTGCAGAGTAGAGAGGGAGAATGACCTCCCTCGACCTGCTGGCCACACTTCCCCTTATGCAACCCAGGATTCCATTGGCCCTCTTGGTGACAAGGGCACGTTGCTGGCTCATGGAGAGCCTGCCATCCACCAGGACTCACAGATCCTTTTCCTCAGTAGTACTTTCCAGAAGATCCACCCCTAACCTATATTGGTGCCTGGGATTTCCCAATTTTGCAAGTGGACGTCCCAATATTATATCTTCAACTGGGAATCCCTCTGAAAGTACAACTTTCACAGTTTCTCCAGCTGATACAATCTTCACTACTTTCCTCTCATTTCATTTTTATGTAGAATTCATTAATTCATGAAGGTCAAAAGTCCTTCAACTAGTATGAAAAACTCAACAGTTTAAAATCCCACAGCAGAAAAAAAGTAAAAAAATATTTAAAGATCTTTAACTTTCCACTACTTTTGCCTTTTGGAAGGTTGATCAGTCCCTATGTGACAGTAATGTTAATGTTGATTTCTTGAAGAGTAAATGTCCTCAATTATGCAGTATAAATTGAAGGTAAAAACAAAACTCTATTAGTATGCATCCTTACACTCCTTTGCCTCTTCATAGTTTCCTCATAACAATACACTTTCTCTTATAGTTATTGCAAAGAACTATTCCCTTAACTCCTCGAAGACTTTGTAACAGCAATACATTAAGCTCAAAACCACATGGATTTTAGTATTTGAATAGCTGAAGGGAATTTTTTTCCCTTTAGTTTTTATGTTTTAAGCAAAAGAGGGATATTGTATTAAAATTTGAATGTCATAAGTATTGAAAAATTATTCATAAAACATCACCTGTAGAAAAGCAAAAATTACCATCTGTATGCAATTTGAAAAACATATTTTTTTGTTCTAATGTATTTGGGTTTATTTTAATTCATATAATTGTAATTTATTAATATTATTCATTGTAATTAATGAATATTGCTAAGTTTCTGGACACTTCCATATAGTAATCCCACTCCTACCTGTTGTCCAGTGATGGCCGTATGTAAAATGTGAAACCAATGTGACATGGGAGAATTTGGGTGCTGCAGAGCACTCAGTGTCATGTCATTTTAAACTCATTTACTAAGCATTATGAGTATAGCAACCCGTTAGTGATTTCTATGTTTCAATGTGCACACACTTCATACTTGTGAAAATTAAGGTTTTAGCCTCTCTGGTTCATTTTAGACCTCTATCATGGATCCAAGGTATCACATGTAGAGATTGCATTTGTTACGTAGGTCATAAGCACAGCTCCTAAATGAATGATGCAAATATAAAGTTCCTAACAGTTATATGACAACCTGAGTTTGTTTGTTTGTTTGTTTGTTTGTTTGTTTGTTTCTTTCTTTCTTTCTTTCTTTCTTTCTTTCTTTCTAGTTAGGCATACACTGGGTCTCATTAACCAGAGCAGTGTCTCAGGCGTAGGCCTTATCCCATTGCAATAGCAAAGTTATGACCTATCTAGATCAAAATTCAGTTGCATGAGAAATTAACAATGATGAAAAACTAGAAAAAGATATGGAATTACTGGAGTGAATCCAGTGAAAAGCCAGAAACAGGATTAAGGGACTGGAGCATCTTTCATACGTGAAGAGGTGGAGAGGGCTGGGACTGTTCAGCCTGGAGAAGATATCTCAGGGGAATGACGAAGAAAGAGACAGATTCTTCTCAGTGGTGCCAAGAGGCAATCTTCATAAATTGAAACACATGCTATTCTCTCTGAACATAAGAAAGCAGTTGCGTACTGTGAGGGTGGTTAAACACAGGAACAGGTCTCCCAGGGAAGTTCAGTGTCTCCATCTGTGGAGATATCCAAAACTCGACTGAACACAGTCATTGACAAGCTGCTGTAGGTGACTGTACTCTGATTTGGGCAGAGGGTGGCCAAAACAATCTCCAGAAGTGTTTTCTGACTTCAGCCATCCTGTGGTTCAGTGATTCAGCTTTTCAGTCTTCCTCTCCACCCACCTCAGTATTTTTATTGATGCTTTTTGCCCTCTTTCAAGAAGGTATTGTAAGTCTAGCAGACACACTTGCTTGATACGTGTGCCACCTCGAATGAGTTCACACTCGTCAGTGAGACCCTCATAAAAAATGCACCGGGGTCACTGGGTCACCCTTTGTATGGCCTGCATCATCCCCTCGGATTTTTGCATTCTGTGTAGTGGCTCAGTTTCAAAAAGAGGGTTGGTGAATGCACCATTTTGGTGAAGCTCAGTTTCAAAAAGAGGGTTGGTGAATGCCCCTTTTGGAGTGCCAGAATGATCCCTACTCCAAAATTATTTTTCTGACCATGTATAGCAATGTCAGGTGCCTTAAGAACTTCCTGCTTGGCCATGCATACATCAAGAAAAAGAGTCATCTTCCCTTAATCATAGGCTTATTAAATTTAGGTAATCAAGTTTGTGCTGGTTTTCATAGGCTCACTTTAATGTGAATGGATGCAGTTAGTTTTGGAAGGTTAGAATTTCAGAAACTCGGGATCATATATCAAAATAACAGTTTTGAGCTGATTTTACAAACAAGCCATAAATTAATATCTTGTACTGCATTTTCAACTGTGTTAATAAATGATTCTAATTCCACACCAGTGAGGCTGCATAATCACAAAAAGGGACTTTACACTAAATATTATTTAAACAAAACATGCATTTCTTACCAGAGCTAAAAATCTGAATTCATCTATCATTGTTAGCCATTATTTGATTTTCAGTTCACAAATAAATTTCTTATCTGGGTCACCTTGAGAGTTTATTTATAATTCTGTTTGTTGGAAGTTTTTTTTCAAGACAGGCTGAAATACCACTACAGCTGACTGAAAAATCCAGGCCTTGATCTAGAAAATTCTTGCTTATGCAGACAGCCTGACTGGTTTTACGCGGCAAATAAGGGCACGGACTCCGCCAAGTGATGAAGTGAAGACGTTTAATGTTTTATTTTTACAGCATATGTAGTCTCTCTCTTTTGATCATGTGCTATGCTCTCTACACAAATAGGTTACAAGTGGCTGTCCACGCGCTATTGTGAGCAATACAATTGGCTACATTTAAGTGTTTACACGTTTAAACTACCAAAACGTTACTTTCTATTATTCTACCTTGCTATCTGTAGTTTGTGTTGACTTGCTAGATTTCCCACCACACAAATAATACCGTATAAATACATTGTTTTACTATTCCCATGGTTTCCTTCCCACCAGTGCAAGGACATCTGCCGAATTCCCCCTACATCCTCCACAGTTTTATGAAAAAAAAGTTACACGGGTAACGAGTTTAAGATATGTCATGGAACAGGGATGATGTGAAGTGAATGCTGACAATAAGTTGCGCCGGGGCAGGTTCAGGTTGGATATTAGGAAAAACTTCTTCACTGAAAGGTTTAACAAGCATTGGAATGGGTTGCCCAGGGAAGTGGTTATGGCATCATCCTTGGAGATATTCGAAAGACAAATTGATGTGGTGCTCAGGAATATGGTTTAGTGTTGGTGTGTGTGTTTTGTTTTGTGTTTTTTGTTTGGTGGTTTTTTTTTTATTTTTTATTTATTTTTTTTTAATGGTTGGACTAGATGATCTTAAAGGTCCCTTCCAACCTAGGCAATTCTGTGATTCTGTGAATACTTATCAATATTCATTGTTATGGTTGGTACGTAGTCGTAGTAAAGCAATTAGACCTAGAGTCAAATTGTCTTACTTAGGCCTTACTGCCATCTTATTCAATATTTAATTATAGATTAAATATGAAGCATTGCTTTTTGAAGGGTAAGCAAAACAAAATCTATTTAGGTGGTTCAAGTGTAGTACTTTTACTATCAAGAAATCTTAGAAAAGCAACAAATATCTGAAGAATAATGTATCATTTTAAAAAAAATTAAAAATCCAATAAAGGTTAATACTATTAGAATAATTTTATCTGTCTATAAATAGTGTAAATTTTTTATGTTCTTTAACAATTTTTGCTAAATATAAAGCTAAAGAAAGTTCCAAGTAAAATATTAGTAAGTTGAATTACAAGATTTGCTTCAACAACCCATCCTCTCTACACCCTCAGCCCCAAATACATATTTCTGGATTAACCAGATATAATTCTTATGTAGCAATGAAGCCCAAAATTCAGACTTAAACAGTGCTTGTCTGCTTCAAAATAGGAAATCTAGAATTCTCTTAATTAGTCAAAGAACTATCTACAATTAACCAGTTGTAAATGTCATTTTTATATTCACATATATATGGGTAGATGTAGATATGTAGGTACAGATCATTGCCAGAAGCTGACATTCTCTTTCAGGAAGTGGAATACTTGACTTTTTTTTTGCCTTCTTCAGACTGAAGATACAGGAATATTACTAATATCCAAAACAGGTGTGTGAACTTCCACCAATTACAACACTTTGGAGAAATTCTACTTTCTGCCCAGTGTTTTTTTACTACAATACTTATAAACAAATCAGGCAAAAGAGCAACAAGAGTTCAATTTCTTATATGAGCTTCCTTACTGCAAAGTCACTGTTTGTTTTCATTTTTTTTTAATATATTTATGAGTCTTTCATCCTTTTCTATAAAGGAAGTCACTTCAGTAGGAATTCTAAAGGGTGGCACAATGGCTTCTAGCTTTTAAACACCTACCTATATCTACCACAATAAACCAAACATAAATCAATATATATATACACACATATAAATATATAATATAAACATCTAAATCTAAATCTAAGTAAAGTAGACTGGAAAGACAGAGTAAAACAAGAACAACTAAATGGTTGCAAAAAAAGTCATTGCTAGATTAGTAGATTAAGGAATGTCTGAAGGTAGATAATGATCAGTCTCAACAGTACATACCATGGCAAATGTGAGAGGTATACAGGGTACTGCTTCTTTGCTTCACCACTTTCTTACCCGTCCATTTATTTTCCTATATCATCTTCATTAACAGAACTTCACCACCAGGGAAATCAAAGATGTAAAAGAACTACTAGAGCTACAAAGATGTAAAAGAACTACTAGGTCATCTCGTCTGCAGGGAACTGTATGCATCTTAAACAATGCACAAGCAGGGCCTGAATCATTCTAGCACCTGTATTTTCTGTTTCCTTTATTGCATTTTACAAAAATTAGCAAGCAGTACAGATGTACTCTATTAAAGAAAAAAAGAAGTTATTCTGGTCTTTATTTTACCTTCTGTTTATTTATCTTCTATTGCAACAGAAAACTTTTTTTACAAAGATTTCAGCTTTTAGAGTAACTGTAAAAGAGATTTGTCTAAAACTGTTGCATGTTTCATTCCCTGTCCCTATTTTTATCACTTTCATGAAGAATGAGAATAACCAGTTTAATTTCAGAAGTGCTAAATGTTCCCATTTGAAATCTAATTTCAGTTCATCTGGCCTTAGTTAAAGCAACAGCTAAATAGAAGATATTAAGTAGAACATAATTACATATTACGTTTCAAAATTTGAAAATTAGAAAGTAACTTGATTGAACAAACTGTGGTGCAACAATATATATCACACAGAATATGCATCCATTCCAAAACTAACTGCTAACTAGGATAATTTATGTAATCATTATCATGTGCTTCCTCTTTCTGAATTTTTCTCTTTGACGTTTTTCAATTAAGAAATCATTATGTTTTGTATTTTAATGGAATTTTTCCATTTAAATTACCAAGCAGTTACTCATTATGGTTATGACTGTGCATAGCTTTTGGCACTAATATATTTCTGAAAACATATTGTTTATAATTCTAAATCCTTAGCTTTGTCATTTAAAATTTTAACTTCTGTCTGAAGCTGAAGTAATATTGTTCCTTTGTCTTCAGCAAAATTATTGTGGTTTAGAGAAGCTAGGGAATTTGCTCTTTTTTTTATTGCGCCTTTATATCTCATAGGCTTTAGTTCAATAAAAGAGTTAAATATTCTCCCAAAGTAAGAAATATGTATTTCCTATACCTGCTCTAGAACTTTCCCTTTTCTTCTCCAGCTGTGAGTGTGTATGGACTCTTCTAAATGCAACATGTATGATGATGTTGGTATTGCATTCTGTTCCTTTTCGCTACTACTGACACCAGGTTTTCCGTTCTTCACGCCTTCAGTTGCCTTTTCAGTTGCCCTTCAACCCTTTATTGCCTCCTGTCAGCTACAGATGCTCCTTGGTTTGACATATCCCCTTTCTCATCATTAGCTGCTGTCATCTTTCTCTTCTTCAGACCCTTTTGAATGCAAGTCTGCATACTTGGCCCTTGCCTGTCCTTCTGCTGGTCAACTGGCTTCCCATTTTTAAACAACATAAATTGGAGGGAAGAGACAGTGGGACTTGTCTGGGCTTCTCTCATGTAAAAGGCTACAGTCACTTTAGATGCTAATCACAACAGATGAGTAATAGTAGGCTATGACTATACCTGACATACTGTGCTACTTTCATATGACAGAAAAAAGCACCAGGGAATTGCATGTTAAAAGTCCCATCAATTTTAATAATATTAGGATTTAATCCCAGAGCATATATCTACAATTTGGAATGTGAGTTAATGCTCATCTTCGTCTGCAGTGGTCTGTGTATCAGTTAAATAGCAAAATAAAAGAGAATGTAGGGACACACAAATGTATCACTGACTTATCACTTTAAAGTCCTGAAGCAAAGACATCTGACAAACTGCACCATTCCCTGAAATGTGTTGCCTTAAATATGACCCATAAAATTAAAAAAAAAAAAAAAGTATCTAGAAACTTTTCATACTTCATCAAGTTTATTAAACTATGTGTTTATCAAATAAAGATTTGAAGAGACAGCAATTCACAAAGACAATTTTCATATACACTGTTAACTGCTCAATAGGAGGTGCTCTTCCTTTTCTTTTCTCCAGCAGGAGTTAACTAAAGCAAGTGTATGTAATATTTTAATGTTCAAAGAATGCTAGGAATGTCTATTTTTTTGTGGGTAAAAAGACTTTATTCCTTCTCTTAAAAAGAAAATATTATGTTCAGCATTCAACTTCACACAAGGCATTACATCCTAGTGTGGTAACACATAAAAGTCAATGTTTGTTAAAATATCTCTTAAAGCAAGTATATGAATTTCAGTAACACGAAAGAATTGTACCTTATAAAATGTTTTCCTCAGAATTTTCAGGAAGAACACTAAAAGTGAAGTGATCCATTACAAGAAACAAGGGCATTTAAGTCATCAGGAGTATAAATACTTGGCCTTGGTGGACTGTTGATGAGTTGAATGTTATGCTTTCACCGTGAAAAGACAGAAAAACCCTAAAGCCTGTTCAGATCTGCATCATGATCTGCTTTTGATTGCAACTTTTTTCTTTTACTGAAGAAATCTGCAGTGACAGAATCCCATTTAAATACAGGGTTTATTTTTTTGCTATAAAAAGGGGTATGGTCTTCAAAACAACATGGACATTTAAGTCAAGTTGCACATACTGGTTTGTACTGGGTTTTGGAGGTTTCAGGTTTCTTTCAAGGTAGCGATGTGGCTATCTTTTCTCAATTTTTGCAGTATTTCCTTGCACAAATTATTACATTTGTTTCCACAGAATGACACTCACAATCTAATTACATCCAGCAAAGTTTCTAAGTGCTTAGTTTTAGATACATACTTTATGATTGGCATATGAACAAATGCATTCAGAAGCAAAGATTAATCTACATATATGTCTAACTGCTTTGTTGACCTAGTAACTCAAGAAGTAATAGAATAGGATTCAACAAAAGTTTGAGACACCTAAAAAAGTACGTTTCTTTATGTGAAATCATGGGTTAGAAGTAATCTCAAGGTCAGTTTGGTGTCTACATGAGTTTGGCGTTGAAGATCCAATTACTCATGGAAATCAGCAGCCCAATTACTTGGCTAAAGATCTTGTGCTATTTGAGATGTCAGAGTAAGCCTAAGACAGATACATAACTTTGGCAGATATGCTTCAGGACTGCCCTCCTGGAATGGCAATTAGGAGCAGAGCAGGTCCATAGCCTCCCACAGATGACACCCACATTTTTGCAATGTATTCAAATGCAGACTGCCAATCTGGGTAAAATGAGTGGGGTTTTTTGAGCCTTTAAAAACTTCATTAAAAAAAAAAAAAGCAAACAGCTCCAAACCAGACAGTTTCTTAATCCAACTCAGAATTAAAATGTAGAGGTTTAAGCCAGTCTTTCTTTTTATTTTCATGCCTTAGAAAAACAAAAAAACCCCAACCAAAGAAACCTGCAGGTTCAGAGATGTCAGCTATAAAGATATACCATAGGACAACAGAATGAGTTCTCAGAGAGTGACTTTCTTTTATATTTCTCTCTTTTTTTAGGACAAAAAATAAATCACATGTGAATTATGCAGGAGAACTTCTCCACTATTTCAATCAAACATGACAGTAGGCAGGAGACAAATGGGTATGCCTGACAATGAATACGATGGTAAAACCTAAATGGCAGCTAGGAAGTGCAGAACAGGAACCTATTAAAAGAATAGCTTGTGGGTTGGATTAATGTGTCCCAAACCTCTGCAATTACAAGAAGTAGCATGTATTAGGGATGGAGGAGCCATCCTTGTTTCATGGTTATGGTGTCAATGGGATGAATGCTGCTCCATCCATGGATACCTTTTTTATTCTTGCTTTCTGAAAATAGCATATATTTAGCCACCAGAGTGTATAGATTTTAAACATTTAAATGCTGCTATGATATTTTAAAAGTGGGGTTAAAATAAAGAACTTGCTAATACTTTCCTTGGTCTAATTTTTTGACATTCTTACTGAAGAAAGAAGTCACACACAGAATTAAACTTGTGGGAGAGGAAGGCATTTAGCCTACATTGCCATCTCATCAGTTCAGTTAGAAGGAAAACAAATGATGGAAAACAAGGAAAACATGATGAGTTTAGTATTTTTCTCCTGGGTAGTTAATACAAATTTGTCTTTTTAAAATCTGCAATGCCTGAAGCATTCAGATCTGCATTAGTGTTAGGCAATATTGCTTAATGCAAGTTGACAATGAGATAGAAAACACAGTCAGAAAGAAGTTAGAGAGTTTCTTCATGAAGAATATTAGAAAGAAGTTATGGAAGTCAGGGCATGTGCAATGGAAGGACAATTATGACACGATAGATGAGTTGTCCAAATTTTCTGAAGGTATCTTGTAGTTCTTGTACCTATTCCACTACGATGCTGTTCACTGGTTGGGGTTTTTTTGTTGTTTTTTGTTTGTTTGTTTGTTTGTTTGTTTGTGGGGTTTTTTTCAGGTGCTTATTCTTCACAAAGTAATTCAGATTTACTCACCAAAATCCTCAACTGGACTGTAACTTCGAACAGCAGGGAAAAGTCCCCTAATGCCAACGAAGTGAACCATGGAAAGAGTACTCAGGAGAGTCTTCTACTAAGTATCACAGAGCATTCAAGGGAAAAGGTGTGATAGCTGGTGCATTTTCCGGCACTCACCTGTCAATTCAAAGTGTTGCATTTATCACACTTCCTAAATGGGTAGAAATTATTATGTCAGATCATTTGGTTATCTAGAATGACACAAAAAATAAGTCTTAATTTAACTTGAAAGTCAGTAAAATATTTATATGAGTAAACTATAGCCTGAATTTATGTAATGATAATGTAATAAGTAGTTAATCTATGCCTTCCCTCTCCCCAGGATTCTGTTCCTGATGAGGAGTATTAGATTTGCACTTGTGTGAATGGCTAGGGAGTCCCCTCAGAAGGTATATTATCATCTGGGCATGTCACCCAACAAAGAGAAATTCCAGGAACATTTCAAACTAGAAAAGGGATTTTACTTACAGCTATGCAGAGAAGTATATGTCCTTGAATATCCATAACCTGCATAGTTGGACAATGAATGTTTGATGTCAACGAAAACCCACACAGGATGCCATGATGTGGATATTCATGACAGCAAATAGTGAACTAAGAAGTACTGGAAAGGCAGAAGCATACCAGTGATATTATCTCTTTAAGTAGAAGCAGAATAAAAACAAGAATAAAATGAGAAATTATTTGCTTGGAAAAAGAAAGCCAAAGCAAAGTTTTCACTGGAAGACAACGTTCTGATGGGAATAGAGGGAATGGATTCTCAAGTTTGTATGAAGTAGTGCAATAGATAATGGTTTTAATGGGTGCAAGAAAGGAAAACATCTTTTTTGAGGAATTTGTAGGAAAAGGTGATAGTAATTTAAAAGGATTTACAAATATAACATCAGCCATCTTTTCAGTGCTGACTTCTACTGATTTCTACATAAGACAAAAGCTGATTCTGCGATATTAAAGATAAAAATTATGGGATAAGAAAATGCTACATGAGGAGTTGTGGTTTAAGTTGGGATAGAATTAACTTTCTTGTTACTGGCTGGTATAATAAAATCTCTCAAAAAAAGTGCAATGAATTTTTGCTACATAAGTAGTTTTGGTCAAACTTGATCCCAAGCTTCAGAGCTGCAAATAAAGACAATATAAAATAAGCTTTCTAATTTATCAGTTGGTGAGATGATGTTGAAGCACAGAACGCTCATTTCCAAAGGACTAGGCAACAGAAACATTGGTATTTCTTTTTATTTGAGGCTAGGTACTAGGAGAATGAAGTATAATTTGAAACAAAAGCAAATTTCAAACAGTATTTTCACCCACACTAAGAAAATTGAGAAAAAACAGATACCGTCTTTGTTATAAAAAATTATGAGTTAAACTCCTCAGATGTGCCAAATTTTTTTTTTTTTAAACACCAAAAGCATCCTATAATTATGTGTATGTGCCCTTCCTTATAGAAGGAGGCTTTGCACAGAGTTCTTTATTTTCATAATGAAACAGCAACAATTAAAGTGTCATGAGATGATCTGTCTGTCAGTAAGTTTGATTGACCCACGTATTACCAAAAAACACATATTTTTTAAAAAATATAATAGTAAGATCTTGGACTCAAAACACCTATCTACTTCTCCACAGTAGGAAGGTTAATAAGCATCAGGTACTTCATGCACACTCTTAGCCAAGAGACCTGTACAAAAAATCCAATGGTTTCTTTTCAAGGACAGCTGCATTAACAGGGGTGACCTCTCATTTCTTTCCTGCTTTCAAAGCAATTTTAGCATAGAAGTCTGAGTACCAACTTTTTGTGAAAGAAAGGTGTCAGAAAAAGCAACACTCCAAAAAAAAAAAAAAAAAAAAACCTAGACAAGGGAGAATCAGTGTTAACTACTCATATTTTGAGTTATTTCTGAACTAGTTTGTTACTGGTTTAACCAAGGTATTTAACAACAGCATTCTGTTGTCCAGTGTTACGTGATGCACCCTACCACATTCTACAAAGCATCTAGTTGCTAGTCCAGAAAGCACAGGTTCTTTTTAAGTCCTGTATTTTATCTGCTAGCTCTGTTCAAATATCTTTGATATGCTACTGTGTACCAATGGCACTAGACACTGTTTAAGTAGGTGAATAAATCCCTAAGTTTTTCCAATTAATGACAGAAAAGCATGGGAACCCAAGAATATTATGGCTGACATGAATGATCATTATCAAAATAAAAACACTTTAATTGCTTCAGAAAGTAGAAAACCGACCTTTTCACAAACGATAAGTGTCATGGCAGAAGAACCTCTATCACAGTGTAGAGTGCTACTGTAAGTCTGAATTTTAATTACCTGACTGATTTACACTTCTTATTTATTTACCTCTTCTCAACAGCCAGCTCATCTTTCATCTTCTGTGTGCAATCACAAGCAGTGTGAAATGTTATTAAAACTCTTAGGCATAATTGATAGAGAGGCAATTTCCCAGCATGCTTAAATGACTTTCAGCGGGACTTGTTTTCTTAAGTTATTTTTAAGATCCTGCCCTAAAGGTTTTCTAAAGCCTGGTTTCCAAACTCAAGATAGCTATGGTTTCTTACAGAAGATACTGCCTACTTTCCGGATTAATGCAAGAGACTAGTGCAGCAAAAAAATCTCAGTATAGAGGCACAGAATGCAATGCAAAACAAATGTCTAGAAGGGAAGAAAACTAAAGCGACTGACACACTTGCAAAATAGAAACAAGAAAAGAAAGAAAAATACAGAATTATACTATTTTACATTATACTTATTCATTTACAATTAAGAAAATTGGAATAACTGTGATTACTTAATAGTGATTCCAGAAGTGTAGCCCTTTGAATAGATGTCCAATTTCAGTCAAATGTGGCCCGTAGTGTTTTCTGATCATCTAAGGATGAAGAAAACAAATTTTCTTTTCTTTTTTTTTTTCTTTCTGTTACTTCAGCTACTCATTTTTCCACAAAATTCATTAAGCTAAAGTTTATTTGCATTCCAAGGTGATTCTCATTTTATGGAGCCATAAAGTAGACATAGAACTAAAGGCTTTAATGCATGTCTTGTTCTGAGAAGTATTTTAATTTAAGGCAAAAATAAGGTCTTATTCCAAACAGCCTAATTTCTAATTACTAAAGTCCTGAGTAAGAGGTTGTTCTATTCTTATCTGCAGAATTTCATTAAAAGGGAATCTACAGTCTTCAGCAGCCAAGAAACCTTATCTGAACTCTGCCTTCAGCACCTAATCAAAGCAGATTTATAGAAAATTGTGCATGTCTAAGGGACTAAGTATTTTGTTGAAAAGACCATATTGCAAAGGAGTGACATCTACATCATCAAGGACAGAACGTTGCTAGATTTATAAGCTGCCAGGCATCATAAAAGAAATTGCTGGTTGAAGCTGTATACTGTCTGCCATGTGATGTCACACTGGATATAATATAACAGGATCTGGCATATCTGTGATATGATTAAAGTATAATATTAGTCCTGTGCCTTTTTAACAAGGAATAACTCAGTTCCTAGGTGGATAAATGAGGAGACCGAAGAGCTAGTAGTTTATGCTTTGAGGTTACTGCAAAGAAAAATAGTTCATGACTCTCTCTTCAACTCTTATTTTATGAATGTGCATCAAAAGTTGGTTTGATAATTGATATTTGCAACTACTCTTAATTGGCTTTACTTAAAATAGTAATTTTGTTAAACCTTGAAACGTTCATTTTAGGAGAATTTGTGTTTAGTTTGTCACTTGAAGAGGTGGCACTTCAGTCTCTATTCTTCGAAGAAATCCAGTTATAAAGGGATCAGACTATCCATCTGTGCTTCAGCTCTCTAAGCCAATACTCTGCTCACATTTCTTTCTCAAAGTCACAGTTTTCTTGAAATTAGTTATGCTAGCAGTGTGATGGTTCTCATAGGTAATTTCTTACTTCATATATTGTGGCATAAAACCTTAAAACAAAAAGACTGATCTTTGGTTTCTGTACACATTTTACTAAATGCATAGTTTCTAGCATCTATTCTATGCTTACAGCTGCAGAGACAGTACATGATAACCTAATAACATGGATAACAGAGAGCTTTGTTAAAAACAGCTTCTACGTTTTACTGAGAAAATAATCTCCTTGGCTTCTACTGCCAGTGTCACTGATTCTGGAAAGGATTCAATCACAGAAAAGCACACTGAAGTCCTAATGCACTCAGTGGCAATACGGCAATTAACTTCAGTGAATCTAGGAATTTACCTTTTATCCTTTGGTTTCTAAATGGTATCTATCAACAGTCAGTTCACTGTTAAGAAGAGCTAACCACATAAAGAATCAATTAGCAAAATTAGGTGTATCTCAGCAATAATGCATTTTACATTCTGCTAGCAATCAAAGCAACAATCCAGTGATATGTTGGAGTGGCTAGTTAGCTATTAGCCCATTGCCAGTGGAGACAGGACTCACAGGGGAATTTGCACTGTTTCCAGTCAAGACCAGCACCTCATTTTCCTCATCACACTCCCAGATTTGATCCATGAAAAGGTAGCAGTTGCCACCAACAAGCAACAGAAAAACAAGGACACAGAAACCACCCTAAAATGGCAGGTGAGTGAGGAGCTGAACCTGGTATTTCATAAATGACCTAGATTCAAATGGTTGAGAGGGACTGGCATGTGGGAAGTACAGAACTGTGATGGGGTTTACGGAACCATCACACTGATTCTTCTTCAGATGCCACTGCTGGTCTTAGAAGATGTGCTTATACCAGGAAAACTAAACAGCACCAGAAAATAGGCTCACGCTCAGGCATGAATTCAGTGTTTATGATTAACTGGCATAATTTTGTCTTGGAGTAGTAGCCTGCTCTTACATAATTCACAGCTCAAGGGACACAGTTCGATTAATAGTTTGTACAAGGGACTGTTGCTAACGGAACCTAAAGGGAATCATCCTGGTTGGGGGATGGGGAGCACGGGAAAGAGTCTGCGATGGGAGCTGGGAGCTGTGGATCCTGTTTGGCCCTAGAAATACCGAAGTGTTCCTGGGCCGTTTGTTTACCAGTAGAGACACAGCCTGGAATCAGCTGTAGGTCTCAGTGCTCCAGCTTTAAGATAATAGTACTGAAGTCTTTTGCAAAGCACTTTATCGTATACTTAGAAGAAAATACTGCTAAAATAAGACTTTTCATTATTATGTTCTTTCAGCTCAACTAACATTCTATTAAGGAAATTCTCACCCTTTCATGATATTAAAGTCTTGTTCTCATTTTCAAAACCTTTCCCAGGTCAGCTCCCCACTACTTATCGATTTTCATCTCTTATCACATTACCATCAATGTGCTCCCTCTGTTCTGCAAATGATGCCAGCTTAGTTGTTTGCTTGCCTTACTCCTGCCCAAAATATCTCTCTGCTTCCCACTGAGACAGTGTACTAGAGCTGGCTGATTAATTTACTACGTTTCTACCTTCAGTTGTCATTGAGGGCCCACTTTTATGCAACTTTTACAGTAAGTCAGTCAATATATAGCTTAGAAGTGGACAGCTTGGAAAACTAAAGTTAATTATGCAGTTACTAAATTAAAAAAATGAATAAGCAAACAAGATGGATGTGGGTATTTTTCTCTGTTAAATTCTTTGTTGCTTTTTCTACTTTTTAAAAATATTGAGACAGGTACTATATCTTATCTCTTTAAGTTTATAAGTTTATAGACTTATAGGTCTCCAATCACTGCGTTTGTCAAGGACACTGTTAACGTTTGCTTTTCTTTGAGTAAGAAGTGCAGACAATTGTAGCAGCTGAATTAATCTGCAAAAAATACTTTGAAAAAGGAGGATAGTCATTCCAAATTCAGTGTTAAGTACATTGATGATTTTTTTCAATTTTAACTGTTGCAATTAAGTATGAAAATATTGGAAAGATATACTCAGACATTATACCTAACAAAAGAGACATTTAAAAAACATGGCACTTAAAAACAAAAAAAAACTCAAAACAAAGCAACTCCTCCTTTCATTTATATACTGTTTATGCAGTATCGTGTTTCTCTTGAAACTAGATTGATTGCATAGACTCCAAACATTACAGCTTCTGTTTAAAGCATATGAATAAACAATTTATCTTTGCCATGTACATAAAGCAATTCTCAACATTTTTAGAAATTATGTGTTCAGAGTGATAAAGCAATCACTAGAAAAGCAAAAATTTTTATGTCATGGACCAATTTATACTATTTTAAAAAAGTATTTATCATTCTTGTCTAAAAACCATAGTTCACTTAAACAAAGGACCCTTTCCATCTGCAGACTTTCACATACTTACAGTCTCGATTAATTAAATAACTCTCATATAGCTCACTCTTTTTGGGTGGGTAGGAATTTGTTTACTCCTGACAAACTAATATAGAGTCTGAGACATTAGGGAAATAAGTACAACAAGTGTGCAAATAAATAATTTCAGTCATCCACCATTCCGTGATAACATTGCAGTTAATACTGGAAAAATATGGAATGCTGCAAAGTATTAAACTTCACAGAAAATAAGAGCACAAGCTGGTAGTTACTTCCAGCAGAGTCTGATACCTTAAGCATACTGAATAGTAGTTTGTTTTGAGGATAACATCACTGGAATAAAAATAGCTATTTGTACTAATTGCTGCTCAGCATGTCTAAAACTTCCACAATTTGGTCTCACTTATGTATTCAGAACTCAAAGAATATGTCAATTCTAGAAATATTTAATTAAATTTACCAGATCAGTAACAAAATATTTGGCTGTTTCTGAGGAGGAATGACAATCTTTTCCACATCGCCTTAGACTAGTTTCATAGAAACGCACTGAATTTCAATGTGTTTGCCTCATCTAGAGTATTCTGTCACTGAGTGATCCAGTTTCCATCCTTCCCAGCTCCATCCATTGTTAGAAGCACGAAACCTCAGGTCACAATAAGAATGTGGAGGAATTCACAATTTAAGAGATAATATATGAATAGGAATCATCAATGTTTGGCAATAAAGACTCAACACCTGTTCTACCATGGGTCTTTTCAAATAGCATTTAAATGAAAGGCATAGAATACAATTATCCATCAGGTCTATTTGATTTCTTTGGCGGTCTCTATACTATAAAACATAAAGAAGACCAGGAACTGATGGTTTTTTTTCCTAGAAAAGAATTGCTTGCATCCATGCTTCCTAAAGCATTCCCCAAATCAGAGGGGTCATGTCTGTACCTACTAACATGCCCGTGTCATTTTACCAGTGGGTCAATACTGGAACCCACATTATGGCTACATTTAACAGCAACAACTACAACAACATAGTATAACCTTTCTATATATATCTACACTCTCACATAAAAAAGGGCAAAGGAATTAATAGATCCAGAATTTTCCACACTACTTAATGGCTGGCTTGTTCTTAGCTGGGCCTTGGGCTGCTTCAGTGTGATCTTTCCAGTGCTCAGTCTCCGGTGTATTACACCTCACTTCAAGATTGCAGGCCCTCCATCACTGTAGATGAGACTAAACCGAGCCTGGTTCCCCATCCTCCAGTGGAGGCTGTAGCTGTCTCCACCAGGACCTCTGTCGGATCTGCATGTCTGAACATGGCACTTGTTGAACACGCGCTGCATGTCAGTTAGCACTAAATGACAGTGTTTCTGCAGGTTTCTGATCAGCTGTCCAAAAAGTTCTCTGCTTCACAGTTAGATGGCCATAAACATTTGATATGCCATAGGAAATTCTACTGCTGGTCCTAAAGAACACAGACTTCCTTTGGTTCTGTGTCTTATCTGCCAATATCACATGGATATCTTGGTTATTCCTTATGATGATGTGACTATCTGGATGGGTCTGTGACCATCTTCTGTGACCAGAAGATGCATGGGTCAAGGGCACTCATCCTACTTAACATTGAAGGCAGAATAGTGGGTACTAATTTGAGAGAAAAGGCTGCAGGTCTGGCACCTGCAGGTCAACCACCAGCTATCCCAGAGGTGGTTGATGCCTCTGCCCAGTCAGAGCTGCTGAAGGGAGAGGCTGCAGTGCATTCTTGCAGTCTTGTGTATCTCAGCCACCTGCTGCAGGAGGTCCTCCACCTGGGTACACATTTTGCAGGCAGGTCTGCCACCTACCCCCGCCCTGGGTCTAGGCACTTTCTTCAGGTTGGATGAAGAATGGATTGAGAACAACCCTGAAGAGAAGGACTTGGTGGTGTTGGTTGATGAAAAGTTCAAGACGAGACAGAGATGTGCACTTACACCCCAGAAAGACAACCACATCCTGCGCTGCATCAAAAGAAGCATGCCCGACATGTTGAGGGAGGTGATTCTCGCCCTCTGCTCTTGCGAGACCCCACCTGGATTTCTGTGTTCAGATCTGGAGACCCCAGCATAAGAAGGACATGGGCCTGTTGGAACATGTCCAGAGGAGGGCCACAGAGATGATCAGAGGGCTGGAGCACCTATCCTATGAAGACAGACTGAGAAAGCTGGGGTTATTCAGCCTGGAGAAGAGAAGGTTCCAGGGAGACCTCATAGCAGCCTTCCAGTACTTAAGTATTACAGGAAAGATGGGGAGGGATTCTTCATCAGGAAGTGTAGCGTTAGAAAAAGGATAATGGTTTTGAACTGAAACAGGGAAGATTTCAGCTAGATATTAGCAAGAAATTTTTCACTATGAGCATGGTGAGACACTGGAACAGGTTGCCCAGGGAAGCTGTGGATGCCCCATCCCTGGAAGGCCAGGCTGGATGGGGCTTTGAGCAACCTGGTCTAGTGGGAAGTGTCCTTGCCCATGGCAAGGGGGTTGGAACTAGATGCTCTTTAAGGTCCAGCTGAATCTACTTCTTGTTCTCCACAGGTACCACAAAATTTTAATAATAGGTTACACGAAATTCCATATTCAGTAGACTTCCATTCAAAATCTGGAACAGAAACCCATCTCTGACTGAAGACAAAGCATGACAATGTCCATAAAAAATTAACTTCTCTTCTACTGTGTGTAATACAGAGAAGAAAAAACATATCTGAGGTCTGATATAATCAGTGTTGGATGAAAATGAAATCATGTATGCAAGATACACTTTTGTAAGTGACTCTTCATATGAAAAAGTATTAGCCTTTCTTCTGTGTTCTAACATAGTATGCAAAAACAGAAGTCCAGTAGCAGTGACAAGCTTCTCCTACTATGCAAAAAAAGTCATTATAAAAGCTCGCAAGGCCACTGAAGCTGCTGGGAAGCAGACTGCTGCTGGATCACCTTCACAGCTTCATGATTACAATAGTGCTGTACTGTTTTGCACAACATGATGGTGTGCTCCAACATATCTGGTGAGGGCCATTTTTAGAGAATTAGTCTTATCTCTACCTTCACTGCAGTACTTTTATTGAACTATTTTTGCTGGAAAAGACCATAGCAGATATAAGGCTTTTCACCTAAATAATTCTGTTTTAGTGTTGAAAAGAAGTTTTCTTCACCACTGTGCAAATTATGCTCCTTTACACTTCATACAATACAGTTACAGTTCTTTTTAGAGTTCTAGAACAAGATTTTAGTTCAACACCTCAGAGTATGCAGGTTAATAAATTTTATGCAAAGCTTTTAAGTTTCTTATAGTAAACAACATGATAAAACCCAGCAATTTCCTTCTTATTATGTTTGAAATATGGATCTCTGAGCTGTTATTAATTTTAGGGTAGGATGGAGGGAAATAAAGACTGAAGTTTCAAAATGCTCTTGTACTAAAACACCTACAAACCTTCGTTTCAGACATTTCTACATGTCATGGGCATACTTTCTTAAACTTGTCTGCAAGTACCACATTACAATTTGATGAGTTAGAAATAAAAAAATTTTGACAGAAGCCAAAAGTTCTCATAAGTGATATGCTCATTGTAGTAATTTTGGCAGAAGCATAAGCTTTTGTACTTTCTATTATCTCATTATCTTGAAGTCACAAATATCCTTTAATGAGAAAAAAATCTTCAGCATGTTCATGTCCTTCAAAATTTCTAACATTAGAAGCAGTTCTCTTTGCTAATGGCATGTTACCATTGGAAAAGCATGTGTACTTTTCATAAATGCAAAATAACTCAGAATTATTCAGCACAGTATTTAGTACTTCACCATTTGTTCAATGTCAATTATAGTAATTCTTTCAGACATCTCTCATGCCTGAATACAAGCATGCTACTAAATATTTACTGAAGTAACACCTCAACATTCAGCAACATCCAACAATCATAAGAGTAACTCCCATTTCTGGGGTTTTGTCCCTTTTTTATTCTTTGAAATGCAGGATTTAGGCCTCTCTTTTATTAGAAACTAAGGTTTTGTTGAACACATGCAAAATTTTTTGCATTAATTTGCTGACATGTTTATTACTAAGTATTTTAGAACCTTAATAGCCATTTTAATATGTTGGGGTTTTTTCCTCCTTGTATAACAGAAGGGAACCATAGAAGATATAGCTCAATATACAGCTTTTCAAAGAGAAATTATAATTTTTAATTTTCTATAGCAATTATCGTCTATTCCTTTGATGTCATTTTGTCCTGTATTGTTACAACTGAGAAAAATTTAAATAACACAGTATTTGTTAATATTACACAAAAACCATAAAAGTTTTCATATAATACTGAAATCAACAAATTTGGTTATTGAGTTAGGTTTGCCACAATAAGTGCTATAGCATTTCAGGAAACAACAAAATAGGGATATAATCAATACTCTTTGGTATTTCAGATATACCAGGAAGGCATTTGGACACTTTGATAATAACTGTGAGCTTTAAATATATACATGGAAAGACAGACAATTTCGAAAAAACAAAGACTTGAAAGGTACGGAATGATGAATTAAGTAAATTTGTGTGAATATTTTGAAACTGTGGTAAAATTAGGTTGCCCAGTTTTGAACTTTCTCTAATGAAAACATTGTTAGTACAACCACTGTGGACAGTCTATGATGAGATTTTATGCCAGATTTGAATGCACGGTTCCTACACCCATATTAGAATAAGTAAAAAAAAAACACCCTTAAATTTTAGATCTTCATTTTGTCATTGCAATGGTCCATAAAGACGCACAAGTCAAGGAAAGGGCACTTGACATACATATAATTAAGAGACAGAATTTGGTAAAAATACTTAGAAAAAAATATTTGAAATAAACTATTTTTAATTAGAATGTCTTGAGTTTATCTTAAGAAAACTACAATTTCTGTAGCTGTAGGAACATCTATAGACTTTACTGAATTATAAAATTCAACGTGATACAATGCAATAGCAGAACTCTAGGATTAAAGCAGTAGGTAAACAGAAGAAAACAGAGAAATGTGGACATAGAGGAGAGGAGGGGGGAATAGACAATGGAGATAGATGTGATTGTACACGTGACTGCTCTGAGGGTCTCAGAATTACCGAGAACAGTCAATGACAAAACAGAGAGGATACTCAACAAAATTAATTAGCGGAAAGAAAAAGCACGTGTGCAGCAGCTGGCATTTTTGTACAGCTGCTGCAGGGTCCTCTTGCTGATTAGAAGAAAAATACAAACAGCAGGTAGGTTGTTTCGTCTTCGACTACACTGCCACTGAAAAAAGAGAACATGCTTTTCTCTCTTCCCTTGCATCATTTATAGTTTGCCTGCACAGCTGGTGGCTGAGATGTATTACTGTACTATTTCTCCAAGCTTCCCTCTGACCCTTGATGATTTGTATTCTATTAACTACCGTTCTCTCTCGGATGCATCAAAAAATTAACTGACTGAAACAAGGGAAAAAACTAATACTAGCAAGGTGAGTAATATCACTTGTTCAATGAGACTTGCAAACATTCCCCTTGTACCTACTCTTCCTTGGCTTTGCTGTATGATTTTGACAAAAATGGTTCTTTTTTTTTCCCACAGGACAGAATGTCTTATTACATACCAGGTACACTATTTTGCCTTTAAGCTCTACATGAATGAATGGCTTTGTAAGTCTGCATAATAGTTGCTGGTAAACTAAATATCTGAACGATCAATGCTGTGCTTTAAAACTGGTTCATTTCCTCATATACCTTCCTGGTTTCTCGCAAAGAATGTGTTATGGACTTCCAGAGTTCGAACTTGTGTCTAGCTCATGAGTGATTCTGGTGTGTGTCAGGTAATCAGAACAAATTAACTATAAACACAAATTAGTGTTAACTCATGTTAAAAGTGAGAAACTACAGAAATTAAATGTGCAAAATCGTTAATTCTCATTGTCTTGTATTGGGTGACCTATATAGTAATCTGAGATGATACAAAATGTAAGAGTACGTAACAAGTACAGACTTGTTAGGCTTTTTCACCCATTTTTGTAGAAGATAAAAGTAGCAAAACAAGCTGAAAAGACAAGTTTATTGTAATAGACTGACTTGGCTTGAGCATTACAACAGTGATTACGCAAAAAAATATAGGTATTTGTACTTGCAGTACAAATAAATACAAAGATACTCAGTATCAAACTAAGTTCAAGTTTTGCACATGATTAAATGGAGAGGGAAGTCATGGACTTCATCTGTTCACCCTGAAAATGTGTAATGGTAATGGAATTACTTTAAGAATATTGCCTCATCCAGGATTGACAGCTATAATTCTGCACTTCCCAGTATTTATAACAGTCAATAGCATCTCTAACTGTTTGCTGATTTGCTTTTGTGATGAAAGCTGCATAGAAGGATTATTTATTGCCTCTGAGTTCTGTGCTGTTATCCTTTTTGCTCTTCAAACCTTGCCAGACCAATTAATATTCCTTATCTCTAAGAAGAGTAGTTCTTCTTATCCCTAAATAAATGTGGTCTTACAACAGCTCCCAACACACCAATTATTCTAGAATACGAGTATGATTCCATTATATTATGGATAAGTGCAGACTTTGCTCTACTTATCACACTCAAAATATTCAGACTGTTATATAGAGCATCAATAATACTTTAATATTTTGCTTTTTGCCTACTGCTTCCATTTTGCTATCTTATCCTTATTTAGAAAAAACGGTTACTCAACACAGCTGAGAGCAAAAATCTAAATTCTAAGTATCTAGTGAAACTGTGATTAATATATTTATTTTTTTTCAAAAAGGATATTGTCATTTTCTGTCATAGTGGAAGCCAAACTGATGAGAATTTACTCAAGTAACTGACTGATGAGGAAAGGGGAACCTAAAGAGCTCAAATCGTGCATAGGAGCTGATACTCAGCTTCAAACAGATGTTGTTCAACCCAGTGACCTGGATTTTCAGCAAATGTCACATGGGTCTTCTAGACCTATTCTAAAATGCATCTATATTAATAATTCATTGCTGCCTTTCTTCTCTAACCACTACAGCTGTTTATGTAATGCTCCGGTATAGTGCTCCTTATGCCACCATCTTACATAAAGAAAAAGACAAAGACATGTACATCCACCCCACTTCTCCTTTCTCCATGTCCGACAACTGTGAATACTTTCTGTAATGCCAAACTATCTTATCTCCTGTCAGTATTGGTGAGAAATGAGATTGCTCAGCACCATCATGTGACAGTAGTACTGAATATGGAATAAAACAAAAACGTAGATTATATTTTGATACTTTGTCAACAATCCGATAAAACAAAGTTTGCAAATTGAAAAGAAGATGAAGAAAAAATGCCTTTCCTACATGAGTATACAACTACATTTTGCAGAATCTTTTACAAGTTTCTTGTTTGTTTTCTCTGCTCAGAAGGTTTCATTACAGTTTTATGTACAAATTGCAGTGAATTTACCCTAAGCATGAAAATCTCAACTGAAAACCATATTTAACTTACACATAAAAAAAGGTCTGAACCACAATTTTTTCAATGTGAGAGTTCATAGAATTAATTCTATGTAATTAATTATTAAAATTCACATTGGTTCAGAAATCTTAGAAAGCATTCCATATTCATTGAGTATAACTATATTTAAAAGATGGTTCTTATAGCACCAATCATTGCCAAAGGTCAGAATATAACATTCATTGCCCATTTTTCTAGTTCAAAAGTGTTTCAAAGTAATTTACAGTTTTGACGTTTTGCATACCTTTAAGTTTTAGGTATAAGGAACTAACTGAAAAAAAAAAAAAAAATCCTTGGAAGTGGTTTCCTAAGTTTTGCCACTAATAATGTCCAAGTAAAGGGAGGATAGCCCTGCTTCTGCAATAAGATGCATTTAGTTTTGAGAAACAATGACAGATACATTTTATCCTATTTTGCATGTAAAAACTATATAAGGCTACATGTATATATATATTTAAAACAGTAGTTCAAAACACAGAAAACACTTTTTTTCTTTACATTCATTTATATCTTTTTCCCCCATCACCATGATTTCACCAACTTTGGTTTTTTCTGTCTTAATGGAAACTGTGGAAAGAAAATTTCCTCATAAGAATCACAGAAGGTATGATCCATCTCACTCAATTTTGGCATATAAATTCAGGCCACTAAGTTTACTGATTCATCACGCTCCAGGTATATTCAGTGGAGGGAGCAAGGTACCTCCATTTATAGAATAAAAAAAGATACCTTTTCTCCTGAATGTCTTTCTCACTCCATTTACTAAAGTGGGTCTGGTAAATATTCCCTCCTAAGAATAAAGCAATTTATCATTTTTTAAGTAAAACATTAAAATTTCACTCAAAGCATTTCTTTATAATTTTTCTAAGAATTGCCTTCTGAAATAAACAATTTGACAGCCTGTCTTTGTCTATGGTTTTTTTTCTGATCTGTTCTGAAAGTATTTAAAAATCATGGAGATTGCTCACTGCTTTGAAGAACTACCTTACAAAGAAAATTAAAATGCTTTCACACACTTTTTGTATCTGTAGCTGGTTTTATATATGATTACAGGCAAGAAATACATCTCTGTGCAAAATATGAACACTCTTAAAGATATATTTTCACTATTTTTTCTCTCTCTCTCCTGAAATGACTTGTATTCTCTTTATCTGAAACTGAGATGAGTACAGGACTTCTGATATTACATACAAACCAAACAGAGTCACTCTTTATAACGCTGTGCAATGGAGCCCCTTATTTTACAGCAGGGAATTCCTCTGTCTTCTATAATGTCTCTATAATGTTGTAATCTCTAATGTGTTTTTTATTTTAATCTTCCAGTTCATGTTCAAGACAGCAGATGTCATGTCATAAAGTTCATGCTGCAGAATCCTCGCAACACTGATGTCTTTTTATGTAGAAGAAAGTCCAAATGTCACTTAAAAACATGTGGACTTCCTACCAGTTTTGAGAGAAGGATATTTCAGAAATTTATTGACAAAAGGGAAAAAATACAAGAAAATGAACACATAGAAGAAATGTTTGTGTCAAAAATATTGCTAAATAATCCAGACAGCGTAATACATTTTTATTTGTTCACAGTAATTAGGAACAACCTGTAATAATAGGGAGAATTATTTATCAGTAACTGAAGTTTTTTGTTAATTACAAACCATTGGAACTTTTTATATTTCAGCAAAGGCATTTACATTATCTTCAGTTTGCAAGACTAATGCTAATTTCTGTACAGATTAATAGCTGTCAAGTATGTACTACATTCAGTATAAGTGATTAGAAATTAAGGAAATAAATAAACCACATTGTTCATAGACTGCTTTTAACTCCTACATACCTGCAGTGGACAGGCTCTTACTAGTCTGATTGGCAGCTGCTCTTATAGTGTTTATAGTCTCAGTAATTTAATTCTGACGAATGCTACTGCCATCCTTAGGATGGCGGGTTGACTAACTGCAGTAATAAGGAAACGTACTTATATGTAAGAAACTTGATTATCATCCTTGTTACTCCTTTGGCTCTTTTCTGTTTCATTATGAATCAGGATGTTATTTTTAAAGAAAACAGGTTCCCAGCTGGCATGCACAGGTATCCTTGAGCATGTCCTATCACATTCCAAAACCACCTCAAACTCCTATAAAAGTGAGTAATATAAACCAGCCTTCTGTCTTCTGATAATTGACTGTAGCAGTGAGAACTATCCTTGAATACTAGTTTTCTACTCCATAAAGTAATGGCGGTGATATGTGCTCAGGGTGAGAAGATGAGAGAAAAGAGGGAGTGTGAAGTGGCAAGTCTGGAAACCAGTTTAAAAAAAAACAAAAGTGTGTTTATAAGAGAGAGAAATCATTTTTATATTTTTGCATCTGCAATGAAATATATATGACAAGTATCAGCTGATAGTAATTTCTCTGCACCACATAGCAGTCCAAATTATATCATTTTAAGCTGTATTTTAGTCACTGTTGCCCATGCAGAGTGGGAGGGGGTAAGAAATAGCATTTTTGCACGTAAATTGAGTCCTCAGGTACACTCAAGACCACAAATAAAAAAATAATCATATGATTATTGCATAACATCATCTTGGGGCAAAGTTAGGTTGTATGGATACTTTCACTGTGCTTTTCTATGCTTTAATATTTTTGGAAGCTTTAAGTACTCTTTTTTTGCAGTTGTGGATAATTATAATACATTGCAATAATAATTTGAGGGGATAGAGTTAGTTGTTTTGTTGGGTTTTTTATATAAATTATTTACATTGTTTGATATAGGTTCTTACACTTAAATCTTCCTGTCTGCTCTTCCTTTGAGAACACAGAGGTGGGTATTATTTTTTCCTCCAGAGCTTTTTTTTTCTGTTTCTCTTTTCCCATTATTGCCTGACTTGAAGATGTTTTTTCTCCTCTGGGCTTCCATAACAACAAGCCTAGAGGCTTGCAGTAGAACACTTAGCCTCTGAATCTGACCTTTCACACACGGGATGAATTTCTTATAAGAACTCTCTCTTCTAACAGGGATAGTCAGTCAGGTACAGAATTACAACTTATGTTGAAAAAAAAAAAAAAAATCACTCTATACTTTTTCTTGACTAAAGGAGGCTGCTCTGTTTATCTTGGAAGGATTTAATACCAGGGTGGAGATTGTGGTGCTTTTGCACACCACATACAAATGGACCACTTGGGGAATAAAATAAAAAATAATTTAAAAAATAAAAAAATAAAAAAGAAGAAGTTGCATCTAGAATGTAATCAAAGGATGGTTCTATTTAATAAAGAATTGTAAGGTTTTTTTCTTACTGTGCATACATGACACAAAAACATGGAAGCTACATGCAATCAGACAAATTGTTATACACCTGCTTCTATAATAATGTGTTTTAAACACCTCTGTATTGATCGTATAGCCTGTTCACTAGGTAAAATGCGGGGCTTTTTTGGTTGACTCTGGGAAGTGAATATTTCTTTCCTCTCATCTGCAGAGAGCAGAATCCATGTAAATAAAACAGAACAATTTTTACTCTGTAAGAAGAAGTATCAGGGTTCAGATATTGTGCCTAAGGCTCTTTCACCCAGCCCAACGTGACCTCACCCAAACTGCATATGGGAGACAATCTCCAGCCTCTTCTGAACCCTGAAACTTATCTATGTGCTGGCAGACTGCTAGCTGACACAAACCTAAACTGTATTTCCTGACAGTTAAAGAATGCACACAACCACAAGACCATTCTAGAGATGAACGCTCTGACTTTACCAGGTTTTCCAGCATGGATATCATTGATTAGACTGCAAATGGACCCCACCCTCTAAAGCAAGACAGAACAGCTAGTACAGGAGCACTGTCTCATGCTAAATGTTTCTCAACATTAGGGGAAAAAAAATCTATAAGCTACAAAAATCATAGAATCATAAAACAGTTAGAGTTGCAAAGGATCTTAAAGATCATCAAGTACCAACCCCCCTGACACGGGCAGGGACACCTCCCACTAGAGCAGGTTGCTCAACGCCCCATCCAGCCTGGCCTTGAACACTTCCAGGACGGGGGCATCCTCAGCTTCTCTGGGCAACCTGTTCCAATGTCTCACCACCCTCACAGTAAAGAATTTTTTCTTAACATCTAATCTGAATCTCCTCTCTTTTCAGTTTAAAACCATTACCTCTTGTCCTATTGCTACACTCCATCATAAAGAGTTCCTCCCCATCTTTCTTGTACCTGCCTTCAGGTTCTGGAAGGCTGTTAAAAGACCTCCCTTCTCCAGGCTGAACAGCCCCAACTGCTGTATATCATTCATTGCCCCAGCTGCTTATTCTGTTTCATTAGATTACAGGATTTTTCACCTAAGAGTAGAGATATTAAAATATTTTATTAGCAGCATGAAAGAGAGAAATGTTTAGTATCTGCATTATGTTGAACTTATTCTTTAAATTGATGCAACTTCCAATAATTTAATCATACTCAAAATCTAGATACTTTAAAACTCTCCCAGAACACGTAAGGCAAAAAACATTACTACTAGCAAAAAAAAAATGTAAAACAAGAACATCCAAAGAAGACTTCCTGAGAAATTTCTGAGTCACTCACCTAAATCTATATTCAGTCAATCATCTAAATCCATATTCTAGATCAAGCAGTGGTATAACACACTACTTCAACCAAACATTGGTGCTCAATAGAAAAAATTACCTGGGACTCTTATTAGCAGGACCTGTCCTTATTAATTTTCTCCCCAGGATGCATCTGAAAGTGCAATCTTCTGCTTGAAATATGAAATGAATGCTTCAAGGGTGACCAATACTCCATAAGATAAATAATCCAAATTCATATGCCAATAAATGTTCTATATCAAAATACAGGATATAAAATCTATATTCAGTCAAAAATATCATTTAAGAAGATTTAAATTTTATACATAATAGTTCTCATATTACTATATATTTGAAAAGCTTTTAAAATGTACAGAATGTACAATGCTTATGTTTAGGATTTTGAATTGGCAAAAATCTATAAAAAATAGTAATGTCAACTTTTAATTTGCATCCATATTTGAAAAGAAAATTAAAATAACTCCCACTTTCACTTAACATAAAAATTTTGATATGACCTTTCTCTCTGGGTTAAGTTTGATAATGCATTCTAAAATACCATTATTTCCCAGATGGCTGGAACAATATCAAAGATATAGGGTGTGAAGCTGTTTAGAGAATTCTTTATTGCACCAGAGAAGATGAGAGAGCAGGCAGCTGACATTTCCAATGCCTTGATAACATCTGTTTTCTTCCACAGTATCACTTCACTAGGCTTTCATTTTTTTTACCCCGCTGCTACCAACTTCTCAAATCTTCAAAAAGAAGAATCTGTGTTATGCATTTTCTGCCCAGATTGTCTGAGATGTTATCCTCAATTTCTACAGTAATTTACCAGTAGTCCCTGACATTTATTAAATTTCCTGTTACTGATGCATTTGTTTAGTTTCTAGGAAATATTTTTATCTTCTTTCAGTCTTCTACAGGGATGACAGTATTGCTTTTGTTCTTTAAACTAGCTTGTTTCAAGCTCCTGTTCTTTAAGCTATTTTCTTACTTGTAAATCATCAGTTTATAGAATAAAAGGCAATATAGTGTGAACTTTTTGATTTGGTAGAGAGCAAAGCAGTGAAACAAAGTATTACATTTCAAAGTCATGTTCATTTTAACTTTTTCTATGCGGTCTTTCATGATCTTCATATTTATTTAGTAATCAGTTGATCAAACTCCCTCAGGTTTTCTACTGCAACCCAAGCAGTTTGAAAATTGTAGACACTTATGAGATAATTCTTCTCACTTGACTTTATGAATCTAAAACCTAGATAGCTTAGAGAAATATGTTGGACTGTGCAAGTCACTCTAGACTCTCTATTTAATCTACTGAGAAAAGAAAAGTTTCTGTGCAGAGGTAAAATCCTGAACACTTATTTAAGGATGAAAAAATTAACCCTTTCTAGAGGTATGCCTTTTCTCCACTTGCTAAGGTCGGAATCTGGTATTTCTAGCTCAAATGTCTGACAAAATATTTTTCAAGCAATTTAGCTCTATGCTTGTGCTTTTCAATTCTTTGGCTTAACTTTTTGACATTTTATTTAAATTTCTGATAAGCTGTTTGTAGCTGATATTTATTATGTGCAGGTGAGGTTTCCACATGTAACTTTTAAGAGTAAAACTGGTTAAAATACATGAGAACACCCTCATTTCCAATTTGATTTAAAACGCCTGTTCAAAAGGAAAAAAAAAAATTTAATTCAGTGAATTATTTTATCTGTCATTATCTTAATTGATATCCAGTTTTGTTTTGTTCTGATGTTTATTTATGCAATAAATTTTTTGTTACATTTTATTGGATACATGAATACATAAAATAATAACATATGTACTATGATAACAGCATCATTAGTGAAGTAATAATTGTTAATCTGATACATATCTGACAAGAACTTTTTGCACATCCATGTGTTTGGTACCCTTAAAATCCTAGTACCAAGCAATAAGAAAGTTAAGCACAAGCATTTGGGTGGAACTGATAATAGCTGAAATATAGATCTTCATTAATTTATCCTAGCTAATTTTATATTGTTTTTTCTTGTATCTGCTCTGGGACCCCATCACCTCTCCACTATGTGTTTGCAATAGGGAAGCTTGGTACAATTCTGTAAACAGCTCATTTTCTTTTCTACCATTTCCCTTTTTCCTGAAATGTTTCAAGCAGAAAGCTAGTCCCAGTCAGAAAGCCTTTTGCCATTAAAAAACATTAGGAAATGTCTCTAAAGCAGTTCCTTTCTTTCTGGCTTTCTGTTTCAGAGCTGTGTCAAGTGGACTAGTAACTAACAGAATTGCTGATTTATGGGACACAGAGGTAGATGAAAAAAATAAGAGACCAAGAAAGAATCCAAAGTTTAGGACTATTCCTGATTTTACCATCTAAAACGTTGACTACAGATCAGAAAATTAATAAAACTACTAGACAATAAATAAAGATTATTTTTGTGCGTGTGTGTACCTTGATCTAGATGTTTCATTATTAGAAATAATTAATTAACCTCAGCTTGCTTGAGATTATTTTTCTGTGCTGTAAGAGGAATAATTCGGATGTACATGTTGGCTATCATTCTTTCCCAGTGTGTGGCATGGAGAAGATGAGTCTTCTCTGTTCTTGAGAAGAACTGATTTATTTTTAGTTTTTTTTAAAGGGAAGAATGAAGAAATAGACAGTGAGGCTTTAGAGAAATAGTGAACATATGAGCAGCAAATCAGGAATGAAGGACCCAGAATTAGCTAATTAATCAACAAACTAGACCTAATACTTTGAGTTCAAAGTGATGTTTCTTGAATCACTGGTAATATTAAAACTCATTTTTCAATGAAGAAAGAACAAAGAACATGAATAGTTAAGGTGCTTCCATTGATACGTCATAAATAATTTGAGCAGTTTCTGAGCTGTTTATTTAAGTTCTTTTTGGAGCCAAGACAGAGAATATTTTCATCTATGTTCCTTTAAACCATAAGAAAACAACAATAACTCACTGTGATTGCCTGAGTGGTTGCACTGACTTGTTGACTTCTGATATAAAGAAGCCAAATTACCCAGAAAACTTAATACCTAAACTCTCTAGTAAGCCAATTTTTCAGACACAGCTGATTTGTATCATGTCAAGAGGAAATAAAATGGAAATGCAAGCTAAGGAAAGATTTTAGATGTTATGATGTGGCATAACAGTTGATAATCTACCTGCAAATCAAGAGATATAAAATGCAGATTCAGCTTTCCTCCTTTGTTGTGAAAACTGCCTCTGTTTCTTTACATCTAAGTATAAAATAAATTGAGAAAATGAGAACAATTATATATTATTTTTCAACTGAATAAATGTGTATATACACACACATAGAAATAAAGACAAAAATAGATTGCTGTGATGAGAATGCTTAGGAGACAGGTAAGTCTTTAAACTTTAAAATAAATGTCTACTAAATTAATTCATTAACAGCACACTTCATGCTAAAACTTAGTTCTTACACATTAAAAATGATCAATATTGATACAAAATGTACCAGTGTCTTCAAAACAAAATGTCAACACAAATAGTACAAAGTGTCTTCAACACTTATATTCTGAATTGGTTGTGTGTATACAACACCACATCACTGATGCCATGTACTGATGACTATGGTTCATTGTGATCCAGAGTTGTTGACATTAAGCAAATTAATCTCTGGAATTTTCCCCAAATTATTCACTTTTAAGTATTTGCAGTCAGTATCACATGTTCTTGGTGTCTGGTGACGAATTACATTTAATTGTTTCTGCTTCTGACTGCATTGTCTTCTTTAGGTGAGAAGTAAATAATAAACAATGCATGAAAAATGCTATATCCACATTAGAAAGCAATTTTGTACCATAGGAGAGGCTCTCTAGATCAAAATACCAAAGGTAAAGTGACTACATTGACAATATATGTAATATTTTGTAGGAAATATAGCTTGTTCTTCCTCCAGATTAGATTTAGCCTATTCCCCTGCATAAATGTCCCTGTCATCCTTATGATATGAAGATGTCCAAAAGGACAGATCATTGGTTCAAACAGTTAGATATTGCCCCAGCAGTTTGAGGACGTCTGATGCATAGCTGAGAGCAGATCTCATGTTGTGGTTACTTCCAAAACCAATCAAGTTCTATCACCTTCAAACTGAATTAATGCTCAAGGATGGCCAGAGGATTCATTTTGAAACCTCTGCTCTTACCAAGCGTGGTAATGTGGACACAGACAAATAAGAGATGTACTTGCTTTTATGTTAATAACTTTTGTCTGTGAATGTAAGCTATTATATTTAGAAATACAGTAACAAACCATAAAAAACCATTCCTCCTAACACACATCACTTACAGGAATCTCATTTTTAGAGACTAAAAGAGATATGATCCACATTGAAGAGAAAAAACACCTGCAATTCAAATAAGTATTCACAAACAATCTATTTTTGCAACTTTCCATCAGTTTCTTCCTTGTTGTTGCTATATTTTGTCTTATTTTTGTGGGTTTATTTAAATAAATATAATATTATTTGTGGCAAAATTGAATTTGTAACAAAATTGAATTTAACTTCTATTAATTTAATACAACCTCACATCTTGACAGACTTTTTGTATTTTTAAATTCGTATTTCCATTTAGTTTATTTTAACTTGTAAATTACTAGGACCTAAATAGTACTTTAACCTATAATGATTAGTACACATAGCAGTTATTTAGTCAAAAATTGTAACTACACCCTGGAAGAT
This sequence comes from Calidris pugnax, assembly GCF_001431845.1. Taxonomy (NCBI): domain Eukaryota; kingdom Metazoa; phylum Chordata; class Aves; order Charadriiformes; family Scolopacidae; genus Calidris; species Calidris pugnax. The sequence goes on along the minus strand of NW_015090999.1, from coordinate 2,103,645 downwards.
AAAATTAATTACCATCATAGAATACATTTTAACTAGAGAATGATTTATTGAGCTAAAGACACAGAAGCATGACTCTTTAAGCAGTTGCTCTGCAGTACTAATGAAATGACATTAGAAATGCATCAGCTACTTAACTATAGCAGAGAACATACAGGCTACATCTACAACAGAATTAATTTTGCACCTCCAAAATTACTTTTTATATCTAAATTAGCTTCTTATATGAGTGGCACTCTAGTAGCATTGTTCCAGTGACAATCTATACATTAATATATTGTGCTGCAACACTGAAGAAATCCATATACGCAAAATTTTCATCAATAAAAGTATGATAAAACTTTGCTAACATGGTTTTCTAAAAAATAAATACAACATATATCATGTGTTACAGTGATAGGGATAATGTAACTGTTAGACATGCACTTGAAAAACTAGTCAGTATGGAAGCTTCTTGAAAGTATGTGTAAAATGCTTTACTGTATGAAGCTATGTTCTTTTTTTCACTTGCGTTTATGGGTTTGATCCTTTAATGATTTTTTTTCCACTTTCTAGTCGCAAGTTTTTTATTAATGGAATGTCTTCTGATAAATAATGTTACACTTACGAGGTGTTTCAACTTAAGGCTACAAACAACTGAGTGGCTAGTGATTTTAATGCCTGTGAAATGTTGGTTTAATTTAAAAACATGTAGATTTAGAAGCAAGAAATACCTCAGACTTTAGATATATCTAGGCTTCCTCTTATTGTGAATGTGTTATAGATTATCTGTCACACCTCTGTGCAGCAGCTTGGTATGAGGCCCAGACTGTGGGGGCTGTTAGTCACCCTTGTTACTCTGCATCCCACCAACACAGGATCCAATGTGCAGCCTCTGTTTAGGAGAAAGGACTCAACCATTAGAGCACTAGGCTGAACTGAAAGTAAACATTTCCTTAATAGTGGATGTATTTGAAAAATCTGAAAGAATGATTTCAAAATATATTCATTAAATTAGTTCACCTGTTAATACAATGTTAAATTTTGACTTTTTAGAAGTGGCAATATTTTTATACGTTTTGTTGTATGAATTATTTCAGATATGAAATACTACACATTTCAAATAAGGCCAAAAGGAGTCAAGTTCCTGAGTCACAGTTCTTGTGTTATTGTTTTATTCCTGTTTCTTAGGAGTCTCTTCATTACCCAGTCTCCTCTTTCCACCTGGAAATAAAGCCTACTTTTTAAGGAGTAACAACAGTAAAACCAAACAAACGAAACAGTGGAGTTCAAATTTATTTCTGCCTTGGAAACACAGGAGTATTCACATATCTGTAAGACAATAGATGTTGCAATAAGAATATTATACTTCCTTTTTCAGCCATTAATGGGATTTTACTTCCTTGTCTTCTTCAAGTTTGGCAAACAAAATTGTGGTAATGAATGAGCACTGAATATACAGATAGTGTGGCTCCAGCCTTCCCGCTTCCTTTGTAAGTGGTGCTCTCACTAAGATGCCATCTCTAGAAGCAAGAGGAAAAGTGTTAAGTTACATTTATCTACCAAATTGTTTCACACAAATTTGAGTGTAAAATATACGATCTCAAAGGGAAGAAGGTGGTTCATGGGAAAACATGGTATTTCCGCTGGAACAAAAAGGAGATTATTTTTTTTTATTATTTTTTTTTTTGCCAGCTCTCCGGCAAGTGGTGCAGAGGACTCTATCCTCCATTTGTTTTTGCTGGCTTCATGCTAGGTTTAACCCCTTTTAGCCTCAGCTCTGTGTCAAGTTTTGCTGCATCGTCCCAGGTTCTCCTGCCTGCCAGGCTGTACTGCTGTAAGTGTTATATCATCTCGATACTGTTGGGGAAATGCATCTCTCTTAACTGAAGCCATGTAAAAGTTTGACAGTTCAAACTCTTATCATTGCAGAAATGGAGAAAGAGAACAATGCATCTGTAATTCATCCTGTTTAACACTAGGTGTCTCTGAGAGAAGACATGAACCAGCCCTTGGAAGAGCCCACTCCACAGACTATTGAGACAGCCTAGATGATTACATAAAATTAAATTCCTAGTTTTGACATGGTTAAAGTAAAAGAGTTGGAGCTCACCCTTTATGCCAAAGCTATCATAACTTTCTCTATTCCTTACTTTAACTCTTTCCATGCCTCTGGTATTTATTGCTTTCATTCTTAAAACTCTCTCTCCCCTTTAGCTACATCAGTACATCTCCCTCATCAGCTTTCTCTGTTCTTCCCTCTCACCGTTCAAACACATGATTAACAAACGCTGATTTTTGTTTCTAACAAAATGACTGCCTTCCCTATCCCTTGAAAAGTTTACCTTGCAATTTCACAATCTGAAATCACTTTGATAACCTATGTATTGCAATTCTATAATTCTTCCGTAATTCAATTCTTCAATATACTGCTATTGGAACTGGAAAGCATTGTGTTTTTCTAGTTTCAGGAACTCTTCCATCTGACTCAGTGACCAATACCATTTTAATACATTGAGTACAAGCATGAAAAAAACCATATGTTTATTGAATAGCATTTTCACTGCACCATTTTTAGAATAAATGGTGGCATAAATGCATTGACAGCAGCTAATCTCAGAGGATGAAATATACATCCCTAATAAGCTCTTTACTCATGTTAAAGGAGAGTGAATGACAGGGAGTGCAAGATCTTATCTAAAACGCAAAATACATTACAGTGGATAATAATGCACGTAACAGGTCTGCTCAGATATGAGCTATGGAAAAATGCAAGAAATCACTACAATAATATGCCTGAAGACAGAGGACTTATTCTAGTTACGGGTGAGTGTGCTGTTGAGATCAATTAGATCACGCAACTCCTGCAGACAGTGAGAATAGCGGTAATAAAACCTAAAGCAAAGAACATATTGCACAGTGTGCTGACAAGGTCAAATTGATAGTAATGATCTGTGATGGCAGCACTGCAATAAGGTTGTCTAATACTGTATGCATCTGATATTGGTTTTCATTACCTATACCCTGGAGTACAGTCAGAAGTTCACCAAAATGATAGTGATTACCCAAAGGGCAAAGGCAAATAAGACAGGCAGTTTGGTACTTATGCATCCTGCAAACTGCATGAAGGCAGACAAAATTATACCTGATGCTAGATCTACAAAGCTTACTACCACTGGGATCGAGTTGAGTTTATACTGCCTTTTATTCATTTTTAAACTGATGTGGTGCTTTAAAGTGTATGCTTAGTGAGTTTATTAAGACAGTCCATCAAACACCGTGAAAGTCCTCTTCAGAACAAGTCTACAATCTACATTATAAGTCTATACTGTAAATCAGCCTGTAATGCATATCAGACAGAAGATGTACTGGTGTTCTGGAAGCTCATGCTTCAAGTTAATACTAGGTGGACACTTAAAAGCTTGGGGTTGTGCCTAGTTTTAATAAACCCCAAATGTCTGGATGAGTGTCAAGTGCTTTTGTTATACAGGTTCTTTAAAATACAGATATCTGTAATACAGATTCTTTAAAATCCAAACTAAACCAAACCAAAATCAATCTTATGCCTTACATCCAATAAAACACTTTTGACCACTGCCTGAAATCCTTCAGTATCTTTTCTTTGTTTCTTTCTTATGAAAGAAGTGATATAAACATAAGTAGCTTTAGTCTCTACTGAATAAAACATGCTCATAGACAGAAAGGTTAATAAGAATAGAGTGTCCTTTGGAAGAGAATATCAAGCGTTGCAAAGAAACACATCTAAGAAGTTACTTCTGGCTTTATCTGATGTTCTCACAGCTCATGCAAAATGTGAATGGTTGAATAAAATTAAGCAGAGAAGTTTTCTATGGGGTACTTCTCTGGCTTATTTATGCATTTAGACAAATAGTGGATTTTGTAGTGTGATCATGTACAATGCTCCCCCTCAAAAAAAAAAAAAAAATAAAAATCTTAAGCCTGAAAATTTTTGGGTGACATTCAAAGCAGAGGTGAGTGTTCAGAAAATGGGAACTTGAGAACTTGTCTGCTTCTGACTTTCCTCCTCATTTTAACATTGACATGAACACCTGCTCTCTCCCTAACTACACACCCTAAGTGTCACATTTCCTGGGTGTTGTGACTCTTCTCTTTTGCAGTGCTAACTATTCAAGGAATCAAGGCTGGCATAACAGAATTTCAATTAACTTTGTTAATCATCTATGAGCACGTACTCTGAATTTTCCTCCATTTGCGCGTGACACTGCTTTGTATAATTGTATGGCTTCTCTGACACTGTTTAGAGGATTTTTGTGGCTGTGAGTTCTTCTACAGCTCTGAAGAGGAAGGGGAAAAGGGGTGTCACATTGGGAGAAAGCCTACCGTGAGGAAGGGGCTGTGTGCTGACTCAGATTCAAACATGGTGGGTACAGATAGGAACAACAGTGAAATGGTGCCCATGGCATTTGGATCACCCAGGTGAGCCACCTCAGGTATTCAGTTGTTGCAAAAGAAAAATATAGCAGTTTGGCTCCTGCATGTTTCAAACTCCAATTTAATGTTTTATAAAAAGGCTTCTCTGTATCAGATGCATGATGCATACAGACTGGGAGCTTCTGGACAGTTGGTCTTTAAACCATGGGAAGCGTATGCTACTTCTCTCTACTCAGTGGTGGCCCTATTTCTGCCCCTCGACAGTCCCATGCCGCGCTTCCGTGGCTGTGACTGTAATGCTATCTCCTACCATTATAGTCATAACTCTGTGTTCCTGTCAATCTCCTGTCCCTTGCCTCCTTCAAAAACTTATTTTAAAAAGTGTGTGGGCTCTCTTTCTTCAGTCATTATTTATTTGGGGAATTATATTCTGTTTAAAGATTCATTACTGGGTATACGCATTTAGGAAAGCCAATCTCATTGACATTATGTTGCATGTTCTGGCTTAAACAGGCTTTATATGCTCTCTGAACAGCGATTAAGTTTGTATTTTGCCTGGTTATACCCTTTTTCCTCCCAAAGGCCTGGGTTTCTCACAGAACCTGTTGGGAAGCAACAACAAGAAAAGCTTAGAAAATCCCACAGTAACTTGTCCCTGTAAATAAGTGCCTAGAAATTCATTTTAACATCTGCAAACATTCAGAAAAGTGAATGTAAGTTAATAACACTTTTTAAAAAGTTTCCAAATCCAAAGTGCATAAAAACATCTTTAGCACCAATTTTTTTATATTGCTTTTTAACCTACCTATGATTTCTGTAGAAAATTATACGTACTGCAATTTTATTACTAAGCATAACATTATTTTTTTTTGCCTTAGGTTTTCTTTCTAAAAGGAGAAAATCCACTTTCTTATTATGTGCCTTATATTATTTTATTCCTTTTCAACTTAACTGTACATAGCCAAAGTCATTACCTATGCAGATGCAACATTTTGGAAGTTTGCTAATATCAGTTTATTATCAACAAAGTACTAGCCTAACATCTCCTCTTACATACATTATTCACCTTCAAACAAACAAAAAGCCTAAAGATTTTTCAGTGCTTCAGTTATTCTATACACTCCCCTTGTAACAGCAGGTATGATTATGACTAATGTAGCCTGCATCACTTCCCTAAAATGCTGAGATTAAAAGGGAGAAACAAAAACACATTCATTATGTTGCAGCTCTGAGTTTTTGTGTTGAATAAGAAAACATATACATGTAAGAAGTATTACAATTGTTGTAATTAGTTCTGCAGTAATAAATGTATTAAAATTTACTGTTCTTTATCAGCTGGAAAACCCTTTCTACTGAAGCATTGTACATACTTCTGTGAAGAACAGAACAAGAGAGACTCCTGCTGGCTCAAACTCTACAAAAATTAACACTCTTTTACTAACTTTCTTTTTTCCATTCTTTTTGTACTTATCATTACTTATTTTTTCTATAATAATACCCAAATGCTCTGAAAATGAGTGAATGCACAAGACACTCTGCTGAAGCTCAGAAGAGCTGACTATTAGACATTTTTTTTAATTTCTAAGACAAACAAGTAGAAAAAAGGGTAGAAGTTGAGGATACACCCATACAATCACATAAACTTGCCATCTAGTAGTTTATGTCATCCTAAATTGTCTGTAGTGAATTAGGATGCTACTTATTCAGTACTTGCTGCTATTAGTATAGAATGTGATTATTTGTTGTAAATATTTATATATGTATATACATCCTATGCCAAAGTAAACGAAACCATATCATCAAGAAATACACAGTTCACAAAATTATTTTGTGCAGCTTAATTTTAGTCTCAGAATTCTAACTTATTGTGATAAAGTATTAGGACTAACAATGATGTTATCACATACTTTTTTTTTCCTCACAGGTTATTTGCTTTATTCTGTGCACAGGATGATGACTACTGCTCAGAGAAGGAAACAACAGTGGTTCAATATTCCCTTATCCTCCTCCTGCAATATGTCCCTACATACTATGCATACCTGCACTGAAGAGGGAATTATTCATTTCCTCTTGGGCTTTTTTATAGTGCCCATCTCTGTATCTGAGGGCTAGATCCTTAAAGGGATTTAAGGGCTGGGTAGACAAAGGTATTTAATATCAAAATCCCAGGTAATGGAGTGAGAACTACATGCTGCACAGGAATACTGCTCTGTCTTTGAGGACTACAGTTCAGAAGTGTGAATGTCTACTAGCATAGCCTATACTGCACCACAGAGGCAGCTCATGGACACCTATGCAAGCCCCAAATCCAGGCTAGTATTTCCAAATAAAGGAGCAAACTGCCATGCAGAGATCGTAGCTGCACTCTACAAAACATTGAAAATATCCATCTACCCTCAGCCACTAATTCTTGGTTTTCAGAATGACAAGTGATCTCACTAACTCTTGTTTTTGGAGGTAATAAGTATTTCTGCCCTTTGCTGGGTTTTGTGCACTACAAAGAGATACCTCAATTCCAAAATTAAAATTCTCAAACCATTTTCTCAGTTGCCATTCAACCCTAAAGGTGTCTAACCTACACTGGTAACATATTTTTTGGGGGGTATCTAAGTATCTGCATCAAATTACTGTGTTTTGTCAACAATGAACAGACATTGCCCACTTCTCAGCCACCATCGGCATATAATATTAAGGATTTTACGCATTATTTTACCTAGGGTGAAAAATAAGTTTTCTCAGAGATGGTAAACCTCACAGAAAACATAGCTGGGAGAACAGTAACATTTTCTTTTATTGAATAAATTAGTAGGCAGGAATTTTTTTGGGAAATGGAACATGCTCATTAAAACCCCTTCTCTTTAACGGGACTTCAATGCACATTTTCAGAGCCCTCCTAGCTCTCACTGATTTAAGATTACAGTTGTCAAGATGAAACATTTCAGAAAATATTTTTTTTGTATTTCATCTTGAAAAATGCACCTCTGACTAAATTAAAGCAAAGGGAGGAACATTAATGATTTGCTCAGTATTACGTCAGGTATTTATTAAAGGCTGTAGCACAGAACCTATTTTGTAAAATACTTAAAAAACTTAAGTTCTGAGTCATCCTCCCTCCCCCCTCCCTCTCCCTCTCCCTCATCTTTGATGTCTTTCCCATCTTCTAGGAGTAGGATAGGGACTTCACTATCATGTACAAGTTATGGGCAAGAAGGCAGCAGTCAAAAAGGAAAGATGATGTAACACCATGCAATTAAATCCAGCATGAAAGTGCACAAGAGTATAGGACTGCAAATGGTAGGGTACAACAGGCATGCCACAAGACCTGGTTTCAGGTGAGGAAAGGCTCAGGCAGCACCTGGGGTCATAATTGTTAGCTCAGGATGGTACATTTGAGCTGGGAGACCTGAGAGCACCTCCAGGATCCTCTGTTGGGGGCTGGCTGCACATGGCCTCCTGCCAGAATGTACCTGACCCCACCAGGGCCTTCCTGGGGAGGAAGCTGTGAGCTGTAAGCCAACAGAGAGCCTCAAGACAGGTGTTCCAGTACCCCAAAGTGACAGCAGTTCCCAGTGCTGCCACTGCACAGCTCAGCTGCAGCTAAGGTGATCTGCTCTGCCGTCATGGGGGTTTACCAATTGGGGGAGGATAAATAGGAAGAGAGCTCAGAGCAAGGTGAGCATGGTGAGAGCATTCTGCACTAGGAGAAGTTGTTTTGTCTCACTTGTAGCTCATTGATCTGAACTGATGGTGAAGACAGGCCAATTTTGTTTCAGGCTGAGGCTGCTGATGGGGCTTTTTTTGGCTATGTGAATGAGGTTAGCAATTTTGCTTTGTGAGTAAAACTGCATGTCAATTTATTACAATGTATGTTTTCTGAATAATTATTGGCTGTTCTATTATTTAAAATATCACCAGCATTTTTAGTAATCAATTAAAGCGTTAACTCACACTGCATCCGTGGTGTAAGCTAATTTTCAGCAGCTCAATAACAGTAAATTGTTTAAAACACTACAGAGGACCTGTATTTTCTTACCACTTGACAACTCACAAAACAGGAGACAAAGACATAGGAAGCCTGGGAACTTTCAGAGCAAAAGGGGGAGATCATAAACATTTTCCTCTGAGGTTTAAAACAGCCAGGAACAATGGTACTTGTGATAAACAGCTGTCACCTGCTCGAATACTTTTATGTTGCCTTGCCCTGGTGACACTGGAGGTGTAAATGGGCTCAGAGAATTCAAATCTGTATTTAGGCTTTTAATGGCATGCTATTTAAAGCTTTAGCTTAGCCTTAAAAGCAGAGCTGAAGCTAAATGCACGTTGCCACCTAAAAAGTTAGGTGGGACCTTGATGTATGAAAACACAGACTCAAGCAGCAAGAGGAATTCACCCTGCTTAAGGAGTCAGGGACAGGGTAATGGATGGGATAGAGGCAGAGGAAAAATTTTCACTTGTTCTTTTACTATCATCAAAGGAGGAGATGAAGAGAGGTCCCAGGTGTTCCCTTGTTTGTTTCACTCCTCGTTTCCCAGAGAAGGGGGCAGACAAATCTATTCAACAGTATGAAAGAAATGTTTTAGTGATATCAATATTACCATAGATACTTCAGAATTTGTAGAAAGAAACTGATACCCCATGAGCAGGTAGCAAGGAGCATGCTTGACTTTGCTAAAACAGGTGTTAATTAAGCTCTAAGCAGAATTTACCTGTAAGTAAAGAAGTCATTAATCTTAAATTTTCAAAAGCACTGCTTATCTTCTATTAAATTTTCTGCAGTTGGGCAATGTAGACAGGTTCATTAAATGAAATAAAACAATTGATTTTGTATTTCATAGAAGTTGATTTACAAAGCTCATTAATGTTGTATTATTTACAAAGATATCACCTCAGTTACAAACAGATACTCTTTTGTAAGGCTTTTCTACTTTTGCATGAGTGCAGGTAACAGCAAATTTATTATCAGTTGCTAAAGCTGTCTAAATGTGAAATAAAACTGAGCTAGGTGTCTTACATAAATAGGAACTATCATCTGACATCTGAAAAAATACAAAAAATGCAATTTTTTTTTTTTACTGCAACTGCTTGGCCTGATCCTGAGACTTTTAATCAAAACAAAAGGTCTTGGGCTACTTTTTCTCAACTCAGAGAAATAGCCAATAGCCAGTCTTTACTGTAATATGATGCTGCATGTGTTTTTTAATCTTTGCCTTGCTCTGCATTAGGACTTTGGACTCATTAAAAATAACAGTCTGGCTTTTAAGTGGAGCTGTGAAAGTTAAGTAATAAATGTTATTGCTTAAGAGAATACAATGATGCATTTATTTCTCTGTTGGACCCAGAGGAATTGGCACAAGTTTTCATATTAATGTTTTTAAAATAAATTATAGCATCCCTTGGGTCACCATAAATTTAGCACTCCCTTGCTTCTGCTGAGAATATGTTAATTGCAGATTTCTTGCTGATGAGCATCATATTGCATGATAAATATGTGAAAATTTCAGTGCAACATCCTTTCTTTTCAGTGTACTTGTGTGCAGAGGAAATTAAATATACAGAATCAGCTTTACTATGAAAGAAAAAATACACGTTGGATATGACTAAAAAGATAATTACTTTGATATACAATTTCTGAACAAAAAGGCATTCCAAACATTAATGCAGTTGAAAAATACATAATTAATAAAAGAATTGGATTCTCCTTTCAGCTACTAGCACGTTTTTCCACAAATAGTATGACTGACAATGTTAGACCACTTACAGGAAATAGCACGGCTGAAGATGACTGACAATGATCTTGACCAAACATATTATGCTTCAATTATCGTCCTCAAGTATTTTTACGCGGGAGAAAACTTTACAAGTATATTAAGATAAAAAATTATTTTTAATCACTTTTTCTCATCCTAGTTGCCAAGATGCTGCAAGTTCCATTCATATTTGAAAATCTCAGTAATATTGATGTGTTTTATATTTAGAAGAGACTGTACTTCCTTCTGCATCTGCATATTCACAGCTTATCTTCTCAAGTAAATACGAGAACAAAAGATCTGATCTTTTCCATTACATTTGAAACACAACATTAGGGATTCTGATCTGGAAGCAGTAAGAGAAGATGAAATATGTGATAGAAAGATGTTGCTAAAACTCTCAATTCACATAAATAGAAATTAGCTTGGTGTTGCTTTTTGAAAAGTCAGCAGACAATACAAGTTTTCGGTGTGCCAGCTTAAGAGCACACAAATCAAGAATAATAGTCACAGGTTTATACCTGCTGTTCCCATTATGAGCCTTTAAATTTTGGTTGCAGTATGGCGAAAATCATACTAGAAAACCACCAAAACCAAACCCAGCAAATCAAAAAACAGGTGAACCTTTTGTCATTTCCCCGATTTCTACAGTGCAACTTTTAAAACCAGGATATTATTTAAAAACAAAACAAAACAAAAAGCAAACACTAAGGCCACTAAACAAACGAACAAACAAACAAACAAATAAAAACACAATAGAAAGAGGAAAGAAGTATACTTTCTTGCTACTTACGACACTATTGGTGCATACAGCTTTTTAAAAAGGCTGCTTGCATCCTGTTTCAGGTAAAGTGCTGTTTGATAAATGAGTTTAATACACAGACATCTGCCTCAGAGAAAATTTTGCCTACATTTCAGAGAAGCATTTGTGCATAAAATCTTTTCATCATATTGTCTAAGCCAGGACGTCTTGTAACAAGGAAAAAGAAAACAGACTTCCCATTTGTTTTTACAATAAATTATTTGTGAATTACAGAAACTAAAATAAATATAACTAAAGACTTCATGCACTGCAAATTAGCATGATACTATTATTTATAGTTTGTTTCAGGAAACAGAAATACGGATATATGTATGCAGAAGACCGTCCCTTCTTGATAACCAACATACTAATCCAGCTCTCATTTCACAGGAGACCCAAGTAAGTGGGGGTTTATTTGTTTGGGGAGCTTGTCATTTGGTTTGTTTTGGGCTTATTTAATAGTACAAGGCCCACTTCATTCCATTTAAGAACTTCTCACTAATTAGAAATTAATGACTTTATCTTGTGCATACTATCATTTCAAGGGACACTCTAATGTCACTGTCATCTGAGAATGACTGGATGAATGAGGATGTTTGGAATTTTCCCAGATCCTGTTTTTCCAGAATTCTGTCACACCCAATAGTAGTGCCATGCATTTTTCTTTACTTTATTGCTTCTTCATACCACAATTCACAATCACAGAATCACAGAATTGTAGTGGTTGGAAGGGACCTCAGAGATCATCGAGTCCAACCACAAAAAAAAAAAAAAAAAAAAAAAAAAAAAAAAACAAAAACAAAAACAAACAAACAAAAAAAAAAACCACCACCAAACAAACAACACCAGCTCCCACCACCTAAACACACAACAACCTCCAACCAAAAAACCATCACCCACCCACACAGCACCCCACCACAA